>NC_052028.1:18036797-18319550 GCF_015832195.1 Motacilla alba alba
GTCAACCATATCATGTCACAGGCCACTCATTAGTACAGGGATTACTAATGTGACAAGCCAGAAGCATTC
Organism: Motacilla alba alba; assembly: GCF_015832195.1. Classification (NCBI taxonomy): domain Eukaryota; kingdom Metazoa; phylum Chordata; class Aves; order Passeriformes; family Motacillidae; genus Motacilla; species Motacilla alba. The sequence continues at coordinate 18,036,867 of NC_052028.1, forward strand.
ACCAGAATGCCTGAAGTCTCCATGCCCAAGCCTTCACTGAATTGTACTGGAATGTGATTTACTAGCTATAATCAGCAGGCACATGTTTAAGTCAAGAAACACATTGTATTTGAGGCTGAGGTTGCTGTTGGCTGCAGTGGGTGGGAGCCACAGGTTAGTGTGAATTCACTCCCTGTGGAAAGGCACGGGGCCTGGCCATGGCTTTGCAGCACAGCGCAGATATGCTGACCAAAGCTCTCCCGCGGGCCAAAGAGAGCCACAGCACTAACATCATGCTTCAGAAATCATTTTTATGCTGCTGGCAGCTCCTCGTGCCTGCAGCAGCCCCGAGGACCAGACCCCAAGACACCACAGGACCTGGAGCTGCTGCTGGCTCTGGGCAAGGCACAGACAGCTCTGTCTGGGGAGTCCTGTCTCCCAAGGAAGGACACAGACCTCCCGCAGGAAAGGAGAGATGGAGAAGAAAGATTAAAACTGCACCACAGCACTCTCCCCAGGAACTGGCTTCTCTCTGTCTACAAGCTACACTCACCTGCAGGTGTCCTGTAAGAGGCAAGAGCAGCTTCAGACAAGAAAAATAAAGACAGATTTTGAATAAGCAATTGCTACCATATTACCTCCTCCCACCAGAGCCCAGATGCCAAACCTCATGCCCAGCTGAGTAACAAGCCCCTCCAATGCCCGTGAGTATCATAAACACAACCAGTGACCTCCTTCCCTTCCTTTTCAGTAGACACCATCTTCATTCAATGTATTTTCATTTTAACAAGTGCCAAGTCCCTTCTCCTTTATTAAGTAGCAAAAATCATTCCCCCATTGGGCATGAACTGTACTTATGTGTTCATAAGTTCTGCAAAGTTTTTCAATACACTGTATCGTTTAAACAGATCCAGAAGCTACCTGTTTGTTATGCAACACGCATAGGAGCTGCATCATGAAATCCATTTATTCTCAGCTTTTTAAAATCCAGGAACAAGCCTTTACAATAACTAAAAGCATTAGCTGTCCTAAGCAGGAATCCATTTGCAGATTAAATTTGCCAAAGGTCGGCTTGTAGCTGTCACAGTTTCCCAAACCCCCAGGTGTCTGCCATGTTCTGTGCTTTGACATCTCCTGAAGAGCCAGGACACTTTCCACTCCAATGATTTTTTCTCTCAATTAGAGAGGCTGAAGAGTTCCATGCTCAGCTTTCTGTGGGATCTAAACAGTGTGTGAAGAATAATTGAATCAAACTTCCAATTTTATGCTCAGTACAGAACTTCCTTTACAGCACTTATTTTACTCTCCCATCCATGAGCATTCAATCTATTTTCCTAATTACTCTTTGAACAATACCCTCATCGTTTAACCACTAAATATAGATAACAAAATTTCTTTTAAACTTGTAAGAATTATTTCTGTTGGTTACCTGATGGCTAGCTCAGTGCCCTCAGTGGGGCACAGCTCGCTGGACAGTGCCAGAGGTCAGCCTGTGGGTGGAAGCACTGGTGACAGCACGTGCCCATGGCACAGGGGACAGGGCTGGCCAGGTCACAGATGCTTTACCTGAAAGCCCATCACTGCAGAGGAAGGGAAACCAGGCCTTTCATGACACCCCTCAACATCTCCTATCAGAGCCAGCTCCTGATCTTTGATCTGGGGGAAGGTCATGGCACACAATTAGTATTCTGAGAAGGAGAGCACTTAAAACCCTTGTACAGTTTCTCCTATCACATCCAGTGCTCCAAGTCCTTCAGCTTCCTTCAGCTCACAGATTCCAGTAGAGAGAGCACTTTAGCTTCACAAATCTGAAGAGCAACCTATGCAGCAAAAATGGGGTAATTATACTCCTATTCTCCACAAATAATGGTGTCAGCCACCTGGGCTGGTGGCTGGCTGGCCCATACTTAAGGGACAACTCCAAAGGGAAAAAGCTGTCTCAGGGCAGAGCCCCCCACGCTGCACACCCTGCAGGAACCCAGAGCTTCTCACCATCCCCCTGCTGAACACATGCAACACCACAGGCACGGTTCCCTGGGATGGCCAGGGACAGAGACACCAGGTCAGGGACCTTGGTCTCCAGAGGACCACAGACGACTGAGTCTTTCACAGCCAGTTCATAAATATTGTCCCAGAGAGACTGATGCTCCTGTCTTCCAGCCTAGGAAGCCTGGCCACAGCTCAGGCAGGGCACCAGCCTGCACCAGCCAGCAAAGACCATTCCCACCCAGCCACGAAGGGACGTGCATGGAGGGTGAACCCTCTCTGGATGAACACCCTCATGCAGGACCATCCCCTAACAGTGTGCTGGGCTGCTGCGTGGCCCCCAGGGAATGCCTATGACCCCCACCACATGTTACTATCCTCACTGAGCCCCTGTGCACCCTCTGCTGTCCTCTAGAGCCCTACCTTTGTGCTCCTGACTGTGATTTCTCTGCACTAAGACAATTTGTTTTTCACGTTTTCTCCTGTAAGTCACATAAGCAAGCTGGGGAAGCCATAATCCACATCTGTGATGAAGTCCCAGTCATATGAACCTTAATTAGCATGACTTGAGGAAGGAAATAATGTACCAGATTAAACCAAGATCAAGAAAATTGGGAAGCCAGGTTGCATGCAGAGGACAAGCTGCAGCTCTCTTCTTCCCATATGGTGGAGAACAGGATTCGGGACCTCGGGGCAGAAAAGGGAAGAATCAGTTCATTGAATGCAAAGTAGGTGAAGACTTCTGCTTCCCAAAGGTCAAATGATAAACTGATCTCCTTGGCCTTGACCCCTGCCATGCTGTTACAGGTGCTGGTACAAGCTGTACATGATTAACAGCGTGCCACTAACGAGCACTGCCACACACCCAGCCTGGCTTGGGAACAGCTGCTCCCTAAGGGCTTTCCCTCCTGCCTTCAATTAGACCAACCACCTTCTGCTGCATTTTAGCAGCTTTCTTCAGATTCAGCCTTTCCCTACCAAGCATTTTATGCCAGGCTTTAGAAAAGCCCAGAGCTCTTCCTGTTCCTCAGATCTCTCCTATAATGCAACAGCTGCACAGCAACAATATAATGCACCTGTGCAACAGCAACATAAACGTGGTGCTTCCAGGAAAAACTTGCTATGAATTATTTCTTATTTTATTCTACAGATGATCCAGCCATAACATACTTATTACCTCTATATTATTATCAAGTTATACTACTGCTAAATACACTGCAGAACACATACAATAGACCAAGAATGGAACGAGGCACAGAATATTTCATGAGGGTCTGAGACATCAATGTCTTTTAAAGGAAACAGTGTGAAGAGTTTGTCACATGTTCCTCACATCAGAGATATAATTAGCTTAAATACTTACACAGTAAATAGGATTTGCCACTTCTACAGATTAAGGCCACATGCTTCAGCACTGGAGCATCTGAGCCAATGCAGCACAGTCCACGCTGAGGACGAAGTTTCCTCCTGCAAACAGCTGCTCTGAGCCATGCTGCGGTCGAGGCTTGTCCGTGTCAGAGATTTGTCTGCTCCGCTGGGTTTGGGTTTTACCTGGAGTGACAAACTCCACCACAGGTGACAGCGGAGGGCCAAAGCTGACAGGCATTGACTGGGTCCCTGGAGTGGAACACGCTGCAGGGCAGGAGCGGGGGCTCGGGGGGCCCTGGGCACAGCCCGGGCTCGGGCTCCGTCACACACAGCCCGGGCTCGGGCTCTGTCACACACAGCCAGGGCTCGGGCTCCGTCACACACAGCTCGGGCTCTGTCACACACAGCCCGGGCTCGGGCTCTGTCACACACAGCCCGGGCTCCGTCACACACAGCCCGGGCTCCGTCACACACAGCCCGGGCTCCGTCACACACAGCCCGGGCTCGGGCTCCGTCACACACAGCCCGGGCTCTGTCACACACAGCCCGGGCTCGGGCTCTGTCACACACAGCCCGGGCTCGGGCTCCTGGGCACAGCCCGGGCTCGGGCTCTGTCACACACAGCTCGGGCTCTGTCACACACAGCCCGGGCTCGGGCTCTGTCACACACAGCTCGGGCTCTGTCACACACAGCCCGGGCTCGGGCTCTGTCACACACAGCCCGGGCTCGGGCTCCGTCACACACAGCCCGGGCTCTGTCACACACAGCCCGGGCTCTGTCACACACAGCCCGGGCTCAGGCTCTGTCACACACAGCCCGGGCTCCGTCACACACAGCCCGGGCTCTGTCACACACAGCCCGGGCTCGGGCTCTGTCACACACAGCCCGGGCTCAGGCTCTGTCACACACAGCCCGGGCTCAGGCTCTGTCACACGGCGCTCGCTGCCGCTGCAGGAACGGGATACGGCTCCAAGAGGATGCCCTGGAACACGGCTCCTGACAGAACCGGAGAGGAAATCCCAGGCGGAATCGCTGAATCGAGCAAGCACAGAATGCAGAAATAAAAGCAGTATTTTGCTTCTTGGATTTTCCTGTTGATTTATTTTCAGTTGGGGGAGGAAATCACAGTGTTGATTTGACCATTTCATATGGAAATACAGCTCTCAAAATGTTTTCCTTAGGTCAGGTCACCCTGTGGGAGGGAATATGTGAGCTCACACGTGCACTCGAGAGGAGCAGCTACAAGTGCTTGTGGTCACTGGCTGCACACCCGGGCCCTGCCCCAGCTGCTCACAGCCCGGCCAGACCCTCTGGGCAGCGGGGCAGGGGCACCTGCCTTCCCCACGCTGTGCCTCCAGACGTGTCAGGCACCAGGACAGAGGCAAAAACCAGCTCCACAGAGCAAAGATGGCAATCACACACCACAGTAATAAAACAAACAAACAACCCATAACCTTTAAAACTATTAAACAAACAACAACTTGCAAACTGTTCATCCATCAGCTGATGATCAGAAGAACCAACGAAAGAGAAACAGGGATCAGTCTGACTACTGAAAAAGCAAACTTTGTCCTGTAATGTGTTACACTGGACACTCAGATGCTTCCCCACATGTCCTGGGATATTATTTGCAAGAATGTCTATTTAGCATTTATTCTGTTAAATTACCAATTAATATGCAAAATTTCATATGGCCTCAAAGGTGGATTTTATTTGAACTAATGTTCACCAGTGAAACACATCCAGGTCACTGTGAATTGTATTTCCTAAACTGCAATTACTTCACAGCCTTCAGTTAATTGAGTATGTCCCACAGCAAAAAGTAATGAAATCATGCTATAAATTAAATAGGGCTGCCCTTTTCTTGAAACACAAACACAGTAAGTTTCAGAGCATTGGGAACCTGAGGCTGGGATTACTGTCGTATAAAAATCATTCTGCTTGTCCTCAGATGTCACCCAGCAGCAGCAGAGTGAAGCACACAGACGTCGCCTGGCCAGCCTTACAAAAAGGAAAGCAAAAAGGCTAATCAGTCAGAGTTAACTCCCCGAAGGAAAGGAAGCCGTGTGTCTGGCAGAGCAGCACTCCTGACCTGCACAGGGATTAGTTAAGTTCCACAACTGTCAGAAGGATGGATGGTGACCCAAAATCAGCCTGGTGGAAAGTGCAAAATGGGATACAGCAAAATACATCTGCTGCTGCAATGCTGAGAGCTGGGGAACCAAGAGAGCCTGTCAGGAGTGATCAACTCACCTACTGTTTCCACATTAACTGGAATTTGTCAATTTTTAGTGGTACTTCACCACATGAGGAAAGGGCCTGCCCCAATAACCGTGTTCCCCCCGTGGTGCCCTGGCAGAGGGTCCCCAGCTGTGGGCAACGCCCCAGGACAAACCAGCCTGGAACCCAGCAGAGCACTGGAGAGTCAGCCCGGCTCATGCATGCTCTGGTTAACCCAGAACGTATTCTAAGCATGAAACTATTCTGGTATTTTCTGGGGGAAATAACAAGGGGTCACCACAACATGCTCTGATTCCCTGTGTGTCTGTGGCCACGGGTCCCACGAGCACGGCACTCCTGCCCCGAGTGACAGCAGCCACAGCCTGAGGGTGCACTGAGCCTGGGGAGCACGGGCTGGCTGCAGCCCGGGCTGAGCTGCAGGGAGGCTGCCCTGCTCTCCCTCGCAGCCTCACTTGCCATTATGGTGTGATACATCACAGCACATCGTCCAAAAAACAGAGACCCCAAGCAGGGAACGTGTCAGCTTAAACTGAGCTTGTGCTTGAAGCTCATGCACTGACAGAGGGTCGGGGAGTGTTACACTGATCCTGTTCAACATTTCTTATGTGCACATGGTCCTAAATCCAGTGATTTGCACTACTCCTCCATGACTCAGAGCCACAAACAGGGAGCGGCCAAGGACAGCAACTGGAGCAGCTCCAGCCTTTCAGCTCCAGCTCTGCCCTGCCCAGCCCTGCCCTCCACCTCACCCCAGGTCAGCCACTCATTCTCTGGGATCACCCGAAATTCAGCATTCCAGTATGACCCATCATTCCTGGGGTCCTCCAGGTGTCTCCTGCAAGAAACGGCAGCTTGGGAGAGGTGGCACCGGGGCTGGCCTGGGTCCCCATCCCTGGGAGGGCCCTGGGACCTGCTGGTCCCCTCCCAGGCAGCAGAAGGGGCTGCTTCATCACAAAACAAAAATATACCTCCTTCTTGAAGCCCCCGTGCAAGGGCCAGGCGCGGCTTTGGGGAGCCCTGCCTGGCACTGCCAGCCTCCAGGAAAACTGACCTCCTTTCCCCAGGCTCTCTTCAGCCACGGAGCAGGGAGAGCTCCCAGGAGCAGCCACTGCTGCACTGGGAGAAACTTTCTCTTCTGTGTGCTGTACAGCCTTCCTACCTGTTTACACTGACTCCCACTTTTGGAGATCTGCAGCAGGAGAGACAGGATGATGGTATCACACGGGGACAGAAACGGGCTGGAAGAACGCTGCACTGGCAGGATAGATAGAGAGGATGGCCTAGGACATCAGCCAGGTCTAGGCTTTCCTCACACTAAGGAAAACATAACAAAACATAAACAAAACATAAACCCGATTGTGCTACCTAAGAATCTTCATGAAGTGCAGCTTAGGGGAGGGGAAAAAGAAAAACAAGAGACACCATGGGGAGCCTTAAAAGTTTGCCTGACTTCTCAGAATGCCAATGCTGTAAAACTAATATTTGTATGTCACTAATATCTACATATAATTTACCTCATGTCATTTGAAAAAATAAACCTGGAAAACTGTTACTTAATAAAAGATATCACGTCTTAATAATGTTCATATAGTAATTATGAAAATCACATATCCATCTGTTACGCAGTCAGCAAACAAGACAAACGACTGTGTTATGTTAAACAGATTATAAAATGCCTGGGGGAAGGAGATCTAATAGCCCCGACCCAGCCATGAATCAAGCAGCAGCACACGGGCTCCAGCACACTGCAACACACGCGTGCCTTTCCCAAGGCTTTTTCCTTTTTCCTGTACATATAACAACAACATCAGCAATGAGGTCAGTATGACATTAGGCATAGAAGTCTACATTGAAATGTGATGATATGATCATTTAGATTTTATTGTCCTTTAAAAAAAACCTACTTCCTAAACCAGACAACTACTCCCCCGAAGATGAGAGTGGAACAATATGCAAAGTAACATTAAATCCAATTGCCCTCGTAAACATGGGAATACAGCTACATTCATCCAATTGAATAAACAAAACTGATTCAATTCCTGTTATGTTTGCGAGTGATTTCTGAACTTTAAAGGGAGAAACATCCATGCATGAAGAGTAATTGAATCATTAGCAGGAGCACTGTCAGTCCATCCGTGTGCTCTGTGGACACCCAGTCCACGGAATGCTGCACACCCGTCCCTCACACCGTCTGCATGCAGCTGCTGCTGCCAGCTTGTAGCAGTCCTGCCCTGATGGCTGACTTCGAGCAAGTACTCGTGCTCACTACAAAGAGGCAGCTGCAGTGCATTCCCCATGAGGTCACAGAAATTGGCAGCTCCCTCTGCCACTGGGCAGCAGCACACTGAGCACTGCCACAACAGGATGTCCTGGACAGAAGGCAGAGCACCCCACATGAACCACAGCATTCCCCTGGCAACTCCTGGTTCCCCAGCTCGACCCCAGCCCTTCCACTCCAACCTGCCTTCACTCACAGGGAAGAGTCACTTTTCATCCTGCTGGCTGCAGAGTCTGTTTTAGACCTATCCACCACCATCACACACATCTTTTGCCAGTGGGCTTTGATAAAGATGCTCTGGTGCTTCATTTCCTGAGACCCAAATTCGTGGGAACAGAATGTCAAAGATGTAACAGCAAGGTTCCCCTCGCTCCTGCCCTCCAAAAATGGATGTCAGAAAAATATGGGCATGACAGTCCATCAAAAACATTCTCTGTGGCCTTCACAGGCTCACACGTGAAAATTCATCTGTGAGAATTTTATGGCTTTTAAGTTTCAATAACATGGGGATTGAGGTCAAGCACAGCAAACCTGAAATATCTTTCCTCTCAAGGACAACTACCCTTGAGAAATTACAAAGCCAGCACAAAAAGGAGAAGAAGATTTCAGGGCAGCCCAAGCAGCAGGGGACTGTAATTGTGCAGGCAATGCCTTTGCTGTGCAGCTGTGCACGCGCACAGTCAGGACACAGAGCCCTCAGAAAAACACGGGGAGATGTTTGCCTTCAGGGAAGGCACAGGACACCCCTGGCAGCACACAACAGCCCCGGGCAGGCCCCACTCACCACATGGGGCCAAGCCCTGCTTCTTGCTCGGCACCAGGTGTCCTGGGGCCTGGACCCACACGTGCACCAGGAATTGTCACTGCCATCCTTCATCTTGGGAAAATGAGCACCTCTTGACTTTCTCCATCCACGAGCTGCAGAGCTCCAAATCTTCAAGCTGGTAACTCTCCTGAAGTCCCCCCAGGACCCCATCCTGGGGACACAGGCTGCCCCAGCCAGCCCCACGAGCTCTCACGCCCTCCACTAACCCCCTCAGCCTTGATGGGGACTGGCTGTGCCCTGCCAGGTGCTGAGCACACCTGCCTGCCCGCTGAGCCTGCTCGGAACCAGGAACCTGCTGCCCAGCACCTCTGGCACCGGCTCCAGACACAGAGCCCCCTCCCTCGCCCCCCACCCCACAGAGCACAAGGAGGATGTCCCCCGGCCATGTTCCCACGTTCCCAGAGCCGGTGCCTCTGAGACCCCGAGCCCAGAGCTGCTCTGGCCACGCCAGTGCCTGAAGCAGTGCAGGAGAGTGGCTCTGACAGCTGCCCTGACACGCTTGCCATGCAGGGTCTTACAGCCCTATTTCCAGAAGAAACCAAGCCAAAACCAAGCCAAGAAACCAAGCAACGCTGCACAGAAAGTAAAATAGCAGCCAGCAGCACTGGAAACGAGCAGGGACAAAAACTGCTGATGAAATCCACAGGAGCTGGTAAGAACTCACTCATGTAAGTGCTTAATTATACTGCTGAATGTGCATTGCTGAGACAGGAGGTGGCCCGTGGCTGCAGCCAGCTGACCAGATCACACACTGGAAGAGGAAACAGAGAAAGCAGAGTGCTGAGCTGCATACTGGAAAATGTACCACTAAATAACATGAACTTGCATTTGAAAGGAACTGCTGATTGTGAATAAATCCGCCATATGGCTTTACAAAGCTGAGTGTTTATTTCCCAAATATAGCCAAATCAGCCTCTGACAGCCTGGTTTTCTTTTATAATCCATGTCAGAAAATTATTGAGACTGTAGTATCAAACACGGTTTGTGGAGTGACTGGTGTAATAGAAGGAGTTCACAGCAAGAGCAGCAGCTCCTGTACAGCCAGTACACCTGCACAGCTCCACCACAACAACATATTCAAGGAATTTCAGACACCTTTTTGCTGACCTTGTTTTGCAACGCTGCCTGCAGAGGAAAAAACGGTTAAATATCAAACTATCAGGTTTTTTAATGTTGTCATTGAGTCCCATGTGTGGCCCTGTGACCGGTGACCTGTGACAGTCCTGGGTGGGCTTGGTAGAGATGGCACCCAAAGCCCAAGGGCTGCAGGCTGTCGCTGGGTATTTCCCATCTGATCTACCGAGCCAGTACAGCAGCTAAACACATCCGGGTCTGATCAGAGACACTGAGCTGTGCCCGTGCCTGTGTCAAACGCAGCCCGTCATGCTGGGGAAATGGGCACCCTTGGATCTGGCCCGGGGTAGGAGAATGGTTTCAGCAATTCCACCGATACACAAAGCTGCCCGCGGCAGGGACTACAGAGACAATTTCCCTGTTTCTTCCTATTGGGTCATCCTGACCACACCACACTCACCATCCTGCCTTCCCCACAAGTGCTTAAAATAACTCCATTTAGAGGCAGCCGCAGCCCGAGATCTGCGCTGAAGCTCAGCCCCCGCCAGCTGCTCTTCCCTCTCACTCTGAAGCGTTTCCCTGCAACCTCCACCAGGTCCCTTCCGAGTGGGAGGGATGACAGAAGGCACCTTTGTGCTGATTTAAGCACTAGCTAAATATAGACAACAGGGGAACGCTGGGAAGCTACAGCTGAACCCATCTGTAGTGAGGAAAATACAGTCTCAGAATGGAAATATCTCCAGAGATAACTTGGAAATGTGCTTATAATTCAGCTTATGCTTTTGTTGGAGCCGCTCGACATGGAAAACTGCAGGAAGCCTGAGCTCCAGGAAGCCTGTAGAGGCCGATGGTCACACAGGAATTGGATCACAGGGAGAGGTGTGAGGAGCAGCATCCCGACACAAACTGGGGCAGAAGAAAAATAATTTTCAAAATCCTCCAGCGCCAGGATGGAGCACTCACAACCAAAAGTATTTTTGAGAAAAAAATCCCTCAGCGACATTTGCTGTCAATAAAGTCGAGCGCTCGTCCCGCAGGGCAGCGCCGGTCGGGGGGGGCCACTCCGAGCATCCCCCGCAGCGACGGCAGATCCGGAGGGCTCAGACCCGCGGGGAGACGCGGCCGGGGCTCCCAGCACCGGGACGCGCCGCTGCCGCCGCCGCCCGTGGGGTGGCCCTGCCCGTAGGACGCTGCCCGTAGGACGCTGCCCGCAGGACCGGGGCGCGCCCCGGCACCGGGACCCCCGCGGGCACCGGGACCGCCAACGGCACCGGGAACCCCGCGGGCACCGGGACCGCCAACGGCACCGGGACCGCCAATGGCACCGGGACCCCCGCGGGCACCGGGACCGCCAACGGCACCCGGACCCCCGCGGCACCGGGACCGCTAACGGCACCGGGACCGCCAACGGCACCGGGACCCCCGCGGCACCGGGACCCCCGCGGCACCGGGACCGAGACCGCCCCCGCCCGGCAGCCGGCGGCAGCGCGGCGGGGCGGGGCCGGCGGGGCGGGGCCGGCGGGGCGGGGCCGGCGGGGCGGGGCTTGTTCCAGGTGTATCTTTGAGCAGAGCTTTGAGTCCCTGCCCTGTCCTGCAGACATCTCCCCACAGGTGGAGTTTGCAAACAAGTAATATTTAATTCGTTTTGTTTAAGATAAAATCTGCAGCTTCAGGCCTGGAGACAAAGCTTCAGCACAGATCACACACAACGCCCCAAAGGAGTTATTTAAGCAAACCACAAGCATCTGTCATGACCCCCTCCTGGCAGAGCTAATCGAGAACCACCAGTTCAACTGCATTTAATCAAAACTTGGAAGACTCCAACCTCAGCAGAATCACCCCCAGCTCTATATTCAGCTCTACTCTCGGTAATGAACTCTGTGGTCAGGAATTTTCCCTTTCTCGGCCAACCAGCACCAGACTGATCCCAGTTTACTCCCCCCATGATGTACGGTCCCATTAGCCAGCCTGCGGAGCACTCTGACTCCGGCCATCACCCTCAAAGCCTGACCAAAGACAGCCCCATGTTCTCCACACAAGTCCTGTGGCCTTACCCACTGCCCACCCCAAGAGAACACCCCAACAATGCCCCCAGCAATGCTTCCCCTCTCGCTCAAAAGGGTCACAGGGGAACATGAACATTCATTTGTTTAAAACAGTGTCACACCCCTGACTCAAACCAAATTCAACCCCATTCTCTACCCAACAGCTTTGAGAGAACACAAACGAGGTCATGAGCCTGGGAAATAGTGCAAAAAGCACAGACTTTTGAAATAATTAAAGCTGATTTCCACATCAGGCCATGTCTGAGCCTAGGAGCTACCAGGATTTTTACTTTTTCCGCCTTTAAAAAACACCTATTTAAGCAGAGTTTTATCACTTCTGGCTGTAAACTCACAGCAGTGTAAGATGATGTGAGGGGTCATGGCCTCAATATAAAAATGTTTATACTATCAGAGCTCACTTAGGGACACAAAGCAATTTTATATGACATTAAAAGGTTTCAAAATGCCACTTATAAGAATTGAAAAATTCCATCCTGAACTGATGAGAGAACAGTGGGATCACAGACCTCTGTTCCTGTTTATCTGGCTTTCACAGGAGCTCCCAGCTCATAGTCCAGTGTTCACATGGGGATGGAACCTGCTCATACAAGGAGCAGCAGCAGACACAAAAATGTCATTTTTGTAAAGAGCCTTGATATGGGCAGAATAAGGAGAAGCGCGAGGGAAATGCAATCAGTGCAGCCAAGGAGAGGCAATTCCAGCTCCTGAGTCACCACAACAAGAGTACAGGGGCAGTGATCATCCCCAATGGAGAAAACAGAGCTACCTGCCCAGCGCTGAGCCTGAACAGCAGAGCCTGAGCCTGAGGCTGAGCGTGGGGATCCCATCACGTTCTGGTGTTCTGAACAGCAGAGCCTGAGCCTGAGGCTGAGTGTGGGGATCCCATCACGTTCTGGTGTTCTGAGCAGCATCTCTGGCATGGGAGCCCCACCACGCCCTGTCAGGACACAGCTCATCCTGTCTCAAATTAAAGCAGCCCAACGACACGCCTGCCTCTGTCGTGCCCCTGCTCTGGCACATCCCCTGCCTCAGCCAGGCCCTGCTGCAGCACGGGGCCACGCTCTGGCACTGCCTCCCTCGGGCAGGAGACAAAAGAGAAGAAATGGGTAGCACAGAAACAAGGCCTTAAGCTCACTGGGGGAAGAAATAATCTCCACACTGCTTCAGTTTGCCTTGTATTTGGGGTAGGGAATTAGCCATTTTCCCCTTAGCCAAAATTCAGTTCTTTGTGGCCACACAGAATTGGCTTCATTTGCTCTTAGGGGATGAACTGACCAGGCAGCTGGACTCCTGCATGTGCTGCATGTCCTGATAAATGTAAGACCTGAAATTAGAGCCAGTCTGATGTTCACCCAAAAGCGAGGGTTGATGCAGCATTCAGAATGAGAAACTGCAAAATAGCTAAATCAGGATATGTAATTATTGTAGAAAGCTCAATCTCAACTCAGTGTTCTCCTCCGTCAGCCTTACACTAATGGCCTCTCTTCGTGTAATTATAGACTATTAATTACACCAAACCATATTTGCAATCGCACTGTTCCTCTAATTCACACACCATCCTGTAGAATTAGGACTGCTGTAAACTCAATTTCTGTGGTTTTCTCTCCAGAGTCATAAGGACTTCCATGAGGCTCACAGCTGCTGGTGCCTGATTAACTCAGGTTGGAACCATTGGAATGACTCACCAGGAAAATAAACCCACTTGAGGTCAACACAGCAAGAACAAAACCGACAATCTGGTGGTAAGTGTAATAGTCATCACAAAAACAAAAGCAGAGTCTCCAAACCAGGAAATTGACTATTTTAGGTTCACTCCAGGTGGACAATTTTGTGTGAGGGCTCTCCTGCATGTGGACAGAGGGCTCTCCAGACTGTGGACAGTCCTCTGTGCCGGGAAGGAGGAGCCTGTCGGCCCCCAGCCAGCTGATCCCTTCACTGCTCCATCCCACCTCCAAGCTGGCACCAGGAGCTTTGAGGCACATTTGAAACATTCCCAAGCAGAACCTTCCTTCATGCTGTTAATTGGCCTGTCCTACTGATCCCACTGAAACCTGACCACGCTCTCTGTGATTGCCCATGGAGGAATCTGCTGTCTGGAGCATATGAGGAAATAATTATTACCTTTTACATGCATCACTCAAAAGTGTTTAAAAGGCCAAAAGCCTAGCCTAGAGATGCCCCTAAGGTAAAAAGCTTAGTTTTAAGGTGCCTCTGGGTGAGCTTTCATCTTAAAGACCCCTACAAATCTCAACATCTAGCTTAAGGGCACCTTTGAGCTAAGCTTTAGTATCAGCTCTGACATCAGCGACTGAACATCCCAGCTTTCATGTCACCTCCACTGGAACCTCCTAAAATGCTGCTTCAGAGCCTAGACACAAATTGAGAGCTGTGAAAAACCAGAAAATGGTAAAAGGCTTCAGAGAAAACAAACAGAGAGTTACCTCAGGACTACTGAAACACGGGCATCGTTCCCCTCTTTGGAGCGTTTGTGAGCCAGGGTGCTATTATACAAATATTCTGGAAATTATCATAACTTCCAAACAGGAAAAGACACTGGAGCTACTCAAAAGGTGACGGAGGAGTTGCTGTGACTTACCAAGCAGCAGGGATCAGAATTCACCTGTGCTGCTCTCTTGACATTTTGTGTGTAATTTGGAAGCTCATGTAATTTCTGAAGATCAAATGTAAATTCTGTTTCAACTGCTGCAGGGCAGACCTGGACTGCTGGTGGGGGGAGAGCTCCCCTCGGCCAGCCGGGCTCCCCCTCTGCCAGCCGGGCTCCCCACAGTCAGCCGGGCTCCCTGCGGGCTCACAGCCGGGCTCCCCACTTGGCCAGCCGGGCTCCCCCTCTGCCAGCCGGGCTCCCCACAGTCAGCCGGGCTCCCCACAGTCAGCCGGGCTCCCTGCGGGCTCACAGCCGGGCTCCCCACGGGTCACAGCCGGGCTCCCCACAGTCAGCCGGGCTCCCCACGGGTCACAGCCGGGCTCCCCACTCTGCCCGCCGGGCTCCCCGCGGGCTCACGGCCGGGCGGTGGCAGTGGGCACCACGCCGCTCCGAGCCAGCAGGCAGCACTCGTCCTGGCGGCCCCGGGACAGCTGCGGAGGCTGTGCCCCCTCTCGGGGGGTCGAGGACAAGGGCTTTGTGTCCCCAGCGGCGGGGCGCAGCCAGGCTGCCCGCAGGCCGGCGCTCGCCCTCGCTGCTGACAGCCCCTGCCCTGTGCTCCGCAGCTGCAGCCCGGGCAGAGCCTCGGCGCGGGGCCAGCCGCTCTTCAGAGGCCTTGAAAGAAACATTCATTGCCGAATACATCATATTTACCCCTGGGTTTTTTACAGCTATTTATTAAACTGCCTTTTCAGGCAGGAGGCAGCTCTTGTCTGGGCTCTCTTTTTGGTTTTGCTAATGAGTTAGGGTGGAACAGGGTCCTTCAAACTCCCCAGACCTCAGTTGTACCCCAAGTTTATCATATGCATCTAACAGCCTAAGAAAGAGTGCTGTTCACGTTTCATTCTTTCTGTATTGTTTGCTATGGAGAAGAATGAGTAGCACACCAGTGTGACATTTTGAACTCCCTTTTTTTTTTTTTTTTTTTTTCTCAGTCCTGTCATATGACCTCCCTTAGAACAGCCCACAGGCATGCTTCTCCACTGAGTTACTTGTTCCCATACAATAATTGAGAAGTGACTTGTTCAGGATATCTTAAGGAACAGTACCTTTGGATAAAGTCAACGTGAAAACAAAAGAAATCTTCAGGAAAATTCTCAAAGAAAGAAGTTAAGAGTCAGATATCTATTTGGATAATTTGATCTGCTTAGAACTTCAGAGAAACTTTAAAACAAAAAAAAGCTTCTACTGCCTGCTTGGATTGAGCTACAGCAACCCGAGTAGCTGCAATAACTTAGCCTGGAGTGTCATCGTCTGCTGCCAAGTGCTCCTTGCTTGCCCCTTCATTCCACACCCTCAGCAACCAAACACCCCTCCCGCGTTCACCTGGATTTTCCTCTTGGGTCGGGCTGGCAATTCAGGCGCGTTCACAGACTGACGGGTCTGCAGAAAACTGGGTGACAGCGTGATGGTTTTCATCACTAACTGGTTTTGTTTAGGGCAAATGAGGAAAACCGCTGCGGTGCCACACAGGGAGCAGCAGTGCCGGGAATGTACATCCCACGGAGCTGTTTGGTGCCTGCGGATGATCCGTAGACCCGTCCGGCAGCTCCCACCCGCGTCACACGGGGATGAATCCGCAAGAATGGGCTCTCCACTGCGAGAGTCCCACGGGAGTCTCGGCAAACACAGTCCCGCTACTTTGCATTCCTACGATGGAAATGCAAAGTTGAAACACCGCTGAGAACACCCCCTTTTCCCCAAATTGCTACAGAGCTGTTTCGCCGAGACCTGGAAACACGCTCTGCTGCCGGCGAGAGAGGGGTCGGGTGACCGGAGGCGGGAAGAGCACGGCAGGATTGTTCCATTTCCTCGGGAATATCCGGATGCATTTAAAGCCACATCCACAAACTACACGCACCGGAGCCGCGCAGCACCAGCACGGCGGCTCCCGCGGCTCGGCGTTCACCGGCGGCTCTCCGGTGCTCGGGAGGCACCGGCCGCGCCCCGCCCGCGCCCCGCGCCCGCGTACCTTCCGCGTGGCAGCTGGCGGAGCGGAGCGCGCCGTGCGCCCGGAACAGGTACGGGAGGTACCGCGAGAGGCATTTCATCTTCCGCGCCGGGCCGAGCTAAGAACCGAGCGGGAGCGGCGGGAGAGCGGAGCGGCGGGGGCTGTCCGGCGGAGCGGAGCGGAGCGGAGCGGAGCGCCCCGGCCCGCCCGGCCCGGCCCCGCCGCCGCATCGGGTGCGGCACGGCCGGGAGCGCTGAGTAAGCCCGGCCCGCCCGCGAACACACCCCCGGCGCCCCGCGCCCGGCCCCGCAGCGAGCCGCAGAGCCCCGGGCCGCCCCGGGCCGCCGCAGTGTCCCCCGCCGCCGGGAGCCGCCGTCCGGGCCGCAGCGCACCGGGAGCGCATCCCGGGACCGGCAGGGCCGGAGGCACGGACGCGCGTCCTGGCGCTGCCACACGCCCGGAGCCCAGCGAGCCACCCCCGCGCCCGCCTCGAGCAGGATTCACCTCCGAAGTTCGCGCTAATCCGTTTGTTACGGTAGACTCCTAATAGTCAATATATCAGAACATGGCAAGATCCCAAAAACTTGTTTGCTTTTGGCAGTACTGAAATGTAGTTGAAAACACTGTGATATGACAATGGCAGTCAGCAACATCATGTACTTCACATTTAACACTGAAATCAGTGTTTGAGCAGCTGAAAGACGTCTCAGGCCTCCCATCTATGCACAAGGGAGCTCATTCATCCCCACAGTTGGTGTAGTTAAAGGATCCATTGCACCCCTGGTTTCATCAGGACAAGTACCACGGACTGTGACACCATTCTCCAAGTTAAAGCAAGGAGCAAGGAAAGAACAGAACGAGGTGGTTTATGTAGATCTGTTTGTGTGGTTTCTGTGTGGATAAGAGCACACAATCACCACAAAATTAATGCAGAGTTATTGTTGGCAACATTTGAAGTATAATTTGAAAGCCAGAATGACGGTCTGTTCTGCTGAAAGAGGTAGGCTCTACTACATTCAAAGATACAGAGCAGTTCAATAATAGCAACATCTCCTCTCACCTGACCATACACAGCTGTGTGCTTCCTAGCCACTAAAGAAATCACATTGTGCAAGTTCAGGATGCTCGGATATTACCAAGAGTTCTGGAGATCAAAAATGTGTTGCAAAGACTAGGATAATAGTAACAAGTTATGGATAAACTACCGATGAAGGGGAGGCATCTGTAATACCAATTAAATGACTTAATCCGTGCACACACATTAGTACCTCTACACGTGTGCATTCACATACCAGCGCAAACCAGCACAGGATCTGGAGCCCATCCCACGTGTAACTCTTGTGGGAGCTTGCTCCTCAGCCACGGTCATGCAGTTTGTGCCTGTTCAGGTTGAATGCACCAATGGCATCACCTTCTCATTACCAGTTTTACTGAATACAGCTTTAAGTATTATTCATCAGCCTTTACTGTTCCGTGAGCCCAGATTGCCCCAGGAAAAAATTGCAGGAGTCCTTTCCTGCCATCACGCCTCTGGGTTCATCCACTAAATCTCCAGTGGTAAAAAAAATAAAGCTTACAGCCCTCAGCTGATAAGTGGTTACATTAAGAAATTAATAGAGAGCAAGAGAGGCAACCTAACATTTCATAAATCCTAAAGTAGCAAACAAGTACTCCTGACCAGTTACAATGATCTGCAGATTCTACAGTAAAAGCTCAAAACACTTGTAAATAATCTTTAAAAACACAAAACAAAACATCAGTAAAAAATATTTTGGCTTTAATCACTACAGTGGTGTTTTTCTCTAGAGATTTAATAAAATTTTAGATATTCTTCAGAGTGTTGTGCCCCACCTTAGTCTCTAGAGAGAGCAGACTGAAACCCTGTCCTGCAAAAGCAGCGTAGCAGAGCTGCTGCTGAAGCAGGACAGGTGACAGTGCTCCAGGCAGAGCTGTGCTCCCACCAGCAGAAGTCAGAGCTCTGCTCTCAGAGGCCTGGGCCAACTCAGTCCTCTTGGTCTCACAAGACTGTGCTTTTAAAAAAGTCATCGCATTTCACTGACCACAACAAAATGCAAGGAGAGTGTCTAACAGTCCATCTCAGTTCCAGAATTGATTCTGGTAAAGGTTGTAGGGGGAGAAGCTGTCTCATAATTCCCTGAAAAATCTAAATAACAGCTGAAAACCAAAAGAAATTCTATTTCAAAGGCTATTGATATGATTAAGCTATCATGCCTTCAAATGAATTCTTGGATCAATAGCTAATTTAAGAGGCCCATCTCTTTCAGATGCACAAGTACATAAAGAGGGCAGAAACCAAGGAGCGTAGCTCAGCTCTGCCCCAGCAGCTCCCAACAGCACACAAATGACCTCCCTGCACACCAGCTAGGCAAGATGTGTGTGACAAGTTATTTTTGGTCACAGCAACAAAAGGAAAAATAAACTTACATTCTGTCACCCCAGCATCTATAGCTCCTTTTACTTGACTGAAGCACCACAGCACATCCTGCATGAGGCTTCCAAATCCTGCCAGGAAAACACATTCAGAAAGAAGATACAATCACATTGGTACCCAGCTTGTCCTTTTTTAAATGAACATACACACACACATGCACACACAAGCACATGCAATCTCTGCATGAAGATAAATATCTGCTCACCTGGTGTCATAGCTCCATGCGAAGTGCAAAGCTAGCACTGCAGAGCCAGGAGCATCGTGCCTGCCTGATGAATCACCCTCTGTTCTCCCGTGCCATGGCAGGGCTGTTGGGAAGTGGAGCCATCAGAGTCAGTCCCCTCCACATCGCTGGCAGCAGCACAGAAGTCAGGAGGCCCTGTAGTCATGGTCTTTGTCACAGCCTCCCTCCCGCAGAATACTAATGCTCCCAGCCATTCCCAGCCCAGCTAAAGGAGGAGTGAAACAGAAAAAAGAACTGCTCCTACTACCACAAGAAATTTTTTTTTTCACATTTGTGGTCAGTATAGTTGTAAACTGCTTGGCAATGAACCCAGACATCATGGAGCTGGTTTACAATACATCATAACACTTTCCTTAAAATCTGCCTGCAATCACAAGTGCCTGATAGCTGCTTTAAAAGATTACTACAGACATTTCCATTGAAAGGCATATTATTAAGCTGTAGTGCTTTCAACTGTGTTTGCTGCTGCAGCAATACTCTGAGTTAAGACTCTGTGAGAGAAATTGGGATTTCATCTACCAATGCTCCTTGTTTTCTTGACAGCTCAGCAGAATTTCCCTTTCTGTAACACAGTTTTTTCACTGTTCCACAAAAAATCCACTGCCTCAAAGGACAGCTTGTTTCCTTTCATCCTAGCACACGCTTTATCTCGAAGAATTTCCAGGCATGAAGAAAGCAGGAAAATGGAGCCACGAGGACCAGTAAATTTCATCTCAGCTAACAGGTGAAACGTGTGACAGAAAATGTAGGAATTTCACAGTTGGCAGGTGTGATACTGGGCCCAGTCTGGGGTCATGCCATGGGGACACAGACTTGTTGCTTCTCTACAAAAGAAAAGGAAAACATGGGGTTGGGACACAGTGTCCAGTAGGGAATATGACCAAGCTATATGGACCATGCTGCAGCCTAACTGGATGTCTTTGTGAGATTTCTGTCTGATTTTATTTAGGCTTTTGTATATTAATACAGGTATCTATCAAAAGCAATGTAATCATCTGGAATACACAATAGGCACAGAGTCAAGAGTGAGCTTTATTGCATTATTCAAGCCAAATACAAGGAAAACATGGAGCTTTAAGGGTATGAAAGGGGGAGGGTGAGCATTAAATGCTGCACCTAGGAAATGAGGAGGTGGCCATTTTCCAGAGGCTCTGTGGTGCTTCCTGCAGCTTGGGCAGAAGCTTTGATAAGACTGACAGTGAGTCTAACATCTGGGCAGTTTGCAGGGTTCTGTCTCACATCTTCACTCTCATAAACATTGCTGATCAATCTGTTTTTTGCCCAACAGTCTCTGACGGGATTGTTCCTGTCCTCACCACTGTGGTTCTCACACTGACACCAGGGATGGCTTATTCCTGCTTGCCCTGGAAGTGCTGACAGTAGCAGACAGGCTTTCTCAGCCCTCCTAGACTTCCAGGGCACAAACACTGCACTGTTGCAGACACGAGGCTGGGAAAAGGCTGTGGTAACTGAGCCCTCTTTTCAAATGTTGGAGATGTGAAGGAACCCGTGGGTTTTGGGCTGTAAATCCCCCCGGCTAGCTTGGGATTTATGCCCGCACGGATCCTACATAGACGAAGTAAAGGACGAGAAGCGCTCTCTCTCCACGTGGTTCTGATGTCCTGTTTATTAGCTGGAAGGGGACATCTGCATCGTAGGGTTTCCAGGTGAAGGAGAGAGAGGGAACGCCCAACTTAAGGGACATTTATACCCGCGGAATGGGAGGCGGGGACGGAAGGCCACACCAGTGGGGAGGGAAAAGGGAGGGGTTTCAAAGGACAAGACCACAGGTACAAGCCTCAGGTGTATCTGAGGGACGCACCATTTGAGAAAAGGGGGGAAACATTTGTATAACACAACACCCAGTGCAGAACATCTAAATACCTATACAGTGCATCACAACAGAGATGAGTGATTTAAAGAAAGGTGTTGTGGTTTTTAAGGTTTATTGCTAACTTAATTTGTGAAATTTCTCTCCAGACCGTGCAGACCTCCCCTGTAATTTTTGGAGTTCTTTCTTGGCACACCAGTTCTTGCTTTCAGGACGGAACTTCACTAATGAAGTACATGTCTATGATATTGATGTGTAGGAAAATCTTGCCTGCAAGCTTGGTCTCTCTCTTGCCTATGCAAACTAAAAGCCTTTTTACTCTAAGAATTTGAAGAAATCTTTTAAAAATCAGATCTGCCTGGGGAAAGGCTGCCCATGGATATTGATGAGTTTTCTCTGTGCTGCATCCAGCCCTGGGACCGAACAAGTCCAAATGCTGGGGAAGACCATCTGTTTGAGGTGCACACGACAAGCCTGGAATGCTGATGGGAGTGGATGATGGACACAGGAATGCTGTCCCAGTGGGAGAGATTATGATACATACCAGTGAAAAGGAGCAGGAGGAAGGCTTTTACATTCCAGCCACCTATTGACACCCTGTGTGACAACGAGCCAGTGCTAACTAATGAGTTCCATTTCTCTGCAATGAAAAGTTGTTATTCTCTGTTAACAACCCAGCTTGCTGGAGGAGAGCTGTCACTTCGGATTCTGAAGACCTGTCCTGCCTTAAATTCTAGTGACCTCTAGCTGAGGAATCCTAGTGTTTCACATCCTGCAGCCTGGAAAAGACATTCCTCAGTGTGTTCTCTGAAATGGAGCTCAGACTCTACAGAAATCTTGCTGGGACTGGTGTGTTTAAAAATGCAGGTTCTGGAACACTGTGGTTTGCATTGAGAAAAGGATGTCCAAGCTGTTTTCAGAAGCAGCCACCTCACAGCATATATCACAGTGGGTGCAGGAGCCATCATCTGTGCTGAGTCAGGGGCTGGGGAAGCTGTGGGTGGGATGAGGCACCAGGGACAGATTTGCCCATCCAGAAAACAATCTCTGATCATGGGAGAGCCCCTGCTGCAGGAGGGGACCCTGGGTGGTCCTGCAGTGAGTTTTAACCTTGCTTAGGTAGGTATATCAATACCTACACTTTGGGACTGGCAGCTACCTGCAAAGCATACGAGACAATTCTCATCCAGAAGAAGCTTGGGCAGTGTGGGAAGGTAAGCCCACTTTAATCACAGGAGATGCCAGCAATGGGTATTGAAATCTAACACATTACAGGCATACCATAACATTAAAGCTTGTTGGAAGATTACACCTGAGTTATGGCTGCTCAGTACAATTTCACTTCTTTAAAGACTTATGGTTCCAGATAATAACATAGAATAAGTATAGCAAAACTTCTCTGTTTTTGCAAGCCATTGATAAAAATTAGTTTGATAGTTGAACCAAAAGTATAGTTAGATGAATAGTTAAAATTGTACAGGTGAATATAACTTTTGAAAATTATTTTTTAATTCAGGGGCAGTCATTAGGGGCTTTGCCCCCTCTGACCTGTGCAGGGCCCGGGGGTTTGCCTGGCATGCCCAGGCCGGGGGAGAGGTGGGGTTTATGTGCTGGGGGAGTGCATGGGCTGGTGGCAGGAGCCTCTTGGAGGGGAGGGATAAGCCGTGCCTCTGTCCATTAGAAGGCACCAGAGATCCACGGCGGCGCTCCCATCTCTCAAGCCCGGAAAGCTGGCGGTGGCTGTTGTGAGTGACAGGTGACTTTCAGACTCCTTTTCTAGTTTTCTTTTTCTAGTACGAGTGAAAAAATTCCCCAGCTTGGGACATCCCTCCTGTTTCTGAGCTGCCACAGTAGCAAAGCTCCATTTCTTGAGAAAACTGGGGGACATGTTTAACTGATTTTTTTTTCTAAGTGTGCCCTCTTTATA
Source organism: Motacilla alba alba (assembly GCF_015832195.1). Taxonomy (NCBI): domain Eukaryota; kingdom Metazoa; phylum Chordata; class Aves; order Passeriformes; family Motacillidae; genus Motacilla; species Motacilla alba. Next base: position 18,059,753 of record NC_052028.1, read on the forward strand.
TTGCAGACCAAAGCCCCAGCTCTGGGACAGGAGACTCTCTGTTTCCCATGGAAAATAATCCCTCTGATGCACCAAGCAGAATGGTGTTCTCCCATTGCCCAGTGGGGAACAGAGTTGGCTGTTTCTCAGGAGCTGTTGCAGATCTGCCTTCTGTCCTCTCATTTGCTGTTTCTTTGGCCTACTCAATAGTTAGGCTTTAGTATTTTGTTTCTGCCAACATACAAGATCCTGAAACTCTTCAGATGACGTACTCTGCAGAGAACAACTCTGGACTACTACTTTTGTAATATTTCCACTACTAATTCTGCTAGTTTTACTGGGTTTATCCTGGATTATAGTTTTTGTTGGAAATAAAATCTGAATAATAATGTTTAGAAAAGAATTTTAATTACTTAAGGTAAAAATTTTCAAGCTTCATGTAAGTCACTCATGTGAAAGTCAAATAGAAAGGATTCTCCATCCAGCAAATTTTAGTCTATTCAGGAAAAGCTGCTTTGGACAGGCAGAAAACCACAGGTGGATCCTCTGAAAGGCAGAGTTTGGTCTTGAGCTGGGAAGGAAATCTTGGGCATCTCCTAATGCTGGAGCTGTAGATAAATCACCAACAAATCCCTGCAGCATGAACACCTTATCCTACCCACCGCAAATGGTTTACTTTAAACCACTTTATTACTCGATTTCTGTGGGGTAACTGCTGGATCCCCATCCTTGCTGTAAGGCTGTGCAGGTCATCTCCCAGGACAGGAGCTGGTGTCCTCACGCGGAGCTCACCTGCCCCCAGAGGCCCTGTACGTGTCCCCACCTCAGAGCTGGGTCCTGAGGACAGATGTCCCCTGGCCTAACCCGGCTCTGCAGGAATCCAGCCTCTTTCTCCCTCTGCAGCCCATGGGTCTGTATTTCAGACGATCTGAATTGGTTTAGATAGTTTAGGAGAGTCCCAGCTGTGTTTGGGCTTATTGGTTCTTCTCTAAGTAATGCATGAAATGGTTAAAACTGGGTAACTGCTCTGACTCCTGTGTGCCCTGGGGCAAGGACTGCTCTTCCTTAGAGCCCTGGGAGCCTGAGCCTGCTCCTGGCGCTCAGGAATGCGAGGAGAAAAGCCAGCGTCCGAAGAGTGTGGACAATGGGGTGGGAAATGTGGTGTCTCTCTTCTTAGGGGATCCTTTCAGGGGGAATGCGAACGGGCAGGGGAGGCAGCGTGACCCCGGCACCCGGGCTTGCCAAGGTCGGAGTGACCGAGGCTCCGACGGGAGCGCCCTGCGTGAGCTGCCCCCGAGGCGGCTGGGGGCACTGGATGCCCCCGGGCACGGAAGGCAGAGCCCGCATCCCCCTTCCCGAGCGCAGCGCAGGGCAAGGCACGAGGCTCCCGGGAGAGGAAGGATTGCCCCGCAGCGAGGGGCGCAGAGGGGCTCGGGCGGCGCGGTCAGCAGAGGGACTGTCGTTCCTCGCCGCAGGGCGGGGACAGGGACAGGGACACCCTCCTGGCGGGGACAGGGACACCTTCCCGGCTGCGGCGGCGTGTCCGAGCGCCGCTCGCGGTGCCGCAGGCTCCTCCCGCCGCCACCGGGGCCCGGCCCGGCCGCTTCCCGGGCTCCGCCGCCCCGGCCGCTCTCCTCCCGCGGGCTGGAGCGCCCGGGCCGGCGGCTGCTCGCTGCCCGCGCTCCGCTGCCCAGGTAGGATCCCCCGGGGCTGCTGCCCGAGCGGGTCCGCTCCGCTGCCCAGGTAGGATCCCCCGGGGCCGCTGCCCGAGCGGGGTCCGCTCCGCCGCGCCCGTGGCGGGCTGGGCGGGGGGCAGAGGGGGACATCGCTCGCTGCTGGCGGCGGCTCGGGGCGGCGGGGTTCGCCGGCGGCAGCTCCGCCGCTGCCCGCAGCGCGTTTGGGCTGGGGTCGCGCCGCCGGAGACCCGGCTGCGGCGGGGAGAACCGCAGAGACGCCCGTAGCTCCGCAGGAGACGGCCAGTGCAGCGGTGCTGAAACTCAGGGCAGCTCCCCTGTCCTTCCCGAGCGCCGTGGGGCTGCGGGCGGTTCAGGGCCATCCTTAGTTCCTCTGAGACCAAAGCTCAGGGTGATGTCCCTCGGGGCTGTGCCACCCCCCAGTCCCAGCTCCTCGGCGGAGCAGTGCTCGGGCAGCGCAGAGTGCTGAGAGGAATTGTCTGTGAACCTTGGAGGTAGCCGTCCCCTTCGGGGGCTTCGGCAGTCCCCAGCAGGGATGACTCCACTGGTGCCCATCCTCGGGCTGAGCCTGCCGCGCTTCCCTCCGTCCCTGCGCCCCGGTCCCCTCCGAGCTCGCCGTGCGAGTGCAAGCCCCGCCGCGGGCTGCCTGCCTCAGTTTCGCTGGGGGTTTCCGTTCCTCTGCCGCGGCTGGGGCGTGCTCGGCCGTGTGCGGGTGTGCTGCGGCCCCGGGCTGGGGCCGCGGTGGCCGGCAGCGCCTGGGACACCCCGCGGTGACAGGAGCCCCGGAGCGCTGCGGGAGGAGCTGCCGGGGGAACCAGGCTCCGACTGAGCATGGTGCTAGCGTGGAAGCACTGGTAAATTTGGCCCGAGGAAAAGTAATTATTTTAATAGTTTTGTGACTTTGCAGCGTGTAACAGTAAAAGATTTATCATTTCCATCCCCCAGCTACACTTCGTAAACGTGCAAATCCTTGTAATTTTTACTCAGGCTAGCTTAACTTCAAGGAATATCTGCACTCCTTCCTCAGAGCTTGTATGTATTGATGTATTTTCAAAAATGAACTTGGCTCCAAACTGCTGTGCAAGGAAGTTTCCTTGGGAACTTGTGATATGGGAGCCTGATTTATGGCTGTTGCACCTGAAGGTCTATTTTTATTCTGAAGAGTAAGTTTTGGGGCTCAGAAAGAGTTACTGCTGTGGGTTTGTTTGAGACTGAAGGCTCGATCTATTCCTGCCAGAAGCACTGATGGGAATTGTAAACATTTTCTGCTTCATTTGTTTTCTTGCTGGATCTTGTTTCAGTTCTGAGATAGGAAATTAAGATTTTGTTTTGGTTAGCTTGAGAAAAGGAGCTGCATATGCTGGTGGAGTAACTCATTGTATTCCATGACAGACCCACTTCCCAGTAATTCTCTTTTCTCCAACATCTCTCCTAGACGCTTTTCTGCTTCAGTACCATAATTTTGTTAATTTAAAGAAGTGAAGTTAGTTAATAGGCATTTCCAAAGTGTAAATCTGAGGAAATGTTCAGTGAACATATGGCTGCCCTGGAGAATGCTCTGGGCTGGACCCAGTCCAGATCTTGCCACATTGGTACTCCCTCACTTTGTTCTTTTAAGGCTTTGTACTTGCAACAAGGAATAAAGTTGTTTGTCACAGGGATGTCAGTATCAAAAACAAGCACATAAAGGTCCATTGCATGTGAATGCTTAAAAAATATAGTGGCTGCTGTAATTTACAGAGAGGGTTCAAGCTCTCTCAAGTGTCAATAAAGTCTACAAAGATGTCAGGAAAGATTGGAAAATTCCTGTGCTCCCTGCTAATGAACAGACCTGTCCCTTTGCAGTGGGAGAGGAAATCCAATCACTGCAGCCAGCATTAAGCCAGAAATCATATTTGCTGTTCTGTTAATAGTTCATATAAAAAAAATCTGAAGAACCTGAGTTTATCACCCCCCAGCTGGCAATAAACTATACATTGATTTTTACATGGAATCTTTTCATTAGAAATACCAGAATAGCATGAGTTTTTCCCAAATGAAAGACTTGTGTAACTGCTTAAATCAAAAGGTTGACACTGTGAATTTCTTCTTCTGTAGCTTTTACTCTTCCACACGACCTCAGTAGTCAAAAGTGCCTTTTGGTTTTATCTAGCCAAGTCAGTATGTCCATTTATTTTGATATTGGTCTCACTACAATTAGTCACCCCTGAAGCTACTAAATACATGCTGGATGATGCAGAAAACATGAGCCAGATCCTTGGATCTTTGGGTCTGCTGGTCTGTTCCTACCCTTCCTGTGGTGGGAGCAGTCCTGCTGTGGGTCACAAGGTCATGGTGCTACTGGTTTCTCTAGTGAGATCCATTGCAATGTGCTTTTCCCTGACAGTCAGTCTTGTCCTCAGAGCAGAGAACCTCCAGTGAGACATTTGCAAGCTGTACATGATGAACTTTCGGTTCCTGCCTTCTGCAGGATGCGTCAGCAGGACATTGCCAAGGTCTGGCAGGACTGACCCACAGCAGAGCTGTACCAGAGGCTTCGAGCGTGGGAGCAGAACCCAGAGGACTGGAGAGTGCTGAGCCTGGGCTGAGCACACCATGGGGGCAAACACCTCCAGCAAGTCACCAGCCTTTGATGGGAATGAGGATGGTAAGAGCTTTTCCTGCTGTGGAGTTCTCCAGTGCAGACTGTGAGGGTGCCAGCCCGCTGGGGCTGAGGCTGCCAGTGCCCGGGTGTCCCAGGCCAGCCGAGGCGTGTGGAGGGCAGCAGCAGCAGCAGCAGGGTGCCCGTGGTCCCGGCAGAGCTGCAGTCTGGTGTTGGGGTCCCTTGTGCCTCCTCTCCCAGCAGCTCTGAAATCAAAACTGACAGCAGGGCTTTGGTGTTGAGGAGTCCCTGGGACACTGCCAGGCACCTCGAAGGCAGGGACAAAATGCTGCTGCTCTGGAGGCTGGAGAGGTCCATTCTGGAGGTCCTGGTGCAGGGAGGACTGGTAGAAGTATGGTGGGAAGGTGGCTGGAGGGATGGATGTTCCCATGGGTGTTCCTGCCCAGCTGGGCAGGACTGCCTGCAGGCACTGGGAGGCCAAGCCTGCAGGTTGGGTTGGCTGGAAAAGGAGCTGGAAAACTACTGCTGGGAGCAGTATTGGAGGCCAGGGTCCCTGTGCTGCCAAGATTACAGAGACAGTCATTAAAAGATTGCTCCATAAATATATTTGCTGTTGCATGAGTCAGCTTGCTGACTGCCATATGGGCTTTTCACCTAGGTACAACAACAATATGCATATGTAGATAAACACAAATATATAGTAATAAATGTAAAACACATGAAGAGCTGGATATCAGCTGCTGTTCCATTGTGCTGTGTGGTGTTGCTGCCAGTCTGCAGCTGCTCAGCAAAACCAGCTTCACTTTCCAAATAATTAATGCCACTGCTTACAGTTTTTCTTTGGTTTTCATATTTTTTCTATTTCTGTAGTGCAGAAGAAATCTGTGGTGTGAAGTTTCCCTGAAGATTTTATTCCTGCTGCATCTAAATGCTCAGTATTGGCATTTCTCATAAGCAACCACTCATGCTTGCTCGGGTTAATGAGCAGTTCTGTTCCTGACCACCTTCCTCAGGGTGGTGAGCTGTGGCTGTGGGGTTTTCCTGGGAGTGGCTGGTCTCTGCTGGGTCTCTCTCTGGGTTCAGTGTTCATACAGCACCAGCTTCTGTGACTGAGAGACACAATGCCAGGAAAGGCCCTGTCCTGACTGTGTCGGGGGTTTGCTGTCAGTTTGCTGGGTTTCAGTGGGCTCAGGGCCACTCTTGCATGCTGACACAGTGTGCAGACTCCCTCAGTTCTGTTTCCATGGCCCTGCACAAATTTAAAAGGTGGTACTGCATTTTTTTCTCTAATAAGTCATGTTTTAATATACTGAGGGGAGAAACCCAGCTGACACAGAGATGTCCCCTAGAGAATTTTCTATTATCTTGCAAATTGGTAACCAGAGGCTATATCACCTTAGAAGTCACAATCTTGTCCTCATTCTGATTTCAATTAAAATTGTAATTAATTAAGAGCTTCTAGGTACAGTAGGAAACAACACAGTGCTCCACGGCACAGGCAGGCCCCTCCCCAGGCAGCAGGTGGTGGGCACCAATCCCATCTCTGCAGCTGTGCCTCAGGGAGACTTTTCCTTTGGGACCCGTGAGGGTCGGTGGAGCAGCATGGACTGTGTGTGCTCCAGTGCCAGTCCTAACAATTCTTACATATTTTTCCAAATTGCTGTTGCTATAATTTCACTATTTTCTGTGGCACCACAGTTTCTGTTTGAACTTCTTGAAGGGCTCTGTTTACCTTCAGCTGAAGTAGGGTGACAGGATTATTTTTCTCTCAGCATTTCCTCTGAGCAGACAGTTGTGGATAATTAGGAAGTGAAATAAAAATATAATGACCAGACAGAAGATTCAAGGCTAGGAGGTGATCTTATTCCCAGTGTAGTCGTGATGAGACCATACAAGAAGCCAGGTTTTGTTTGTGCTGCTCCTGGGCAGAAGGGTGTGGGAAGTGTCCTGGGGGATGGCAGCCAGATGTTCTCCCCACTCTAACAGAGTGCAGGAGGGCAGAGTGAGAACGTTCACTTGGTGATTTCCTGCCTGATCTGCCATTGACAGAGGCTGACCTAAGGAACTTGCCCTTGAGGCTGAAACATAGAGAAAAAAAAGCCCTGTTAAACACACCGAGTTTAAACAACATCCAAATCTTCAAAAGGAACAGAACATTTCTGGGGTATCTCTTATTTTTCTCAGCTCATAGGGATAAAAGGTAGAAATAACATAATAATGTCAAATGTTTGCTCAGCCATTTAATATTGGAATGTTGCTCTTTCTTGCAGTTACCTTCGACCATTTTGAGATTTTGCGAGCTATTGGGAAGGGCAGCTTTGGAAAAGTGAGTGTTTTGGAATCTAATCACCATGTGGGCAGCTGGAGATGTAACTGAGTGGAAATAGATGAGTTGGAGGCTCACATGAGAGTACAGAACCAAAGCCCACGCACTATCAGTGAGCCTTGACCTTCAATTCCTGGTAATCAGAAAGGAATCAGAGCCCAAATCCTTATCCATTCTGTAGCCACAAATCAAAGCCCAGTACCCCTTAAACAAAGCCCAAGATTACCTGTGAGCTGAGTAACACTTCTCAGGAAGGTGAGGATCAGGTGCTGGTCCCAGTGTTTGACCTGGAGTTCTGTGGTGGAGGGGGCTCTTCCCAGCAGGAACTGGTGTGGGAGGAATGGACATGATGGTTACTGAATGGCATTAAATAAAATGTTGCCCTCTCTGTGATTCCCTGTCTCCCATGTGATGATAAATTTATTCCTCTTATCTTCCTCAAATCCTTTCTCTTTGGGTGAAATTCCCAAGAAATTCCCCGGCAGTGTCCAGTGTTGCAGCATTGGTGGATGGAGTTGTGCCCTGGCAGTGTCAGCACTGCCAGAGCTGCTGGAAAACACTCATGTCACTGGGTTCTAACCTGCCCAAATTTGCTGACAAATGATCTCTGTTTTATCCCCTGATCGTCCCTTAGGTCTGTGTGGTGCAAAAGACTGACACCAAGAAGATGTACGCCATGAAATACATGAACAAACAGAGGTGTGTGGAGCGGAATGAAGTGAGAAACGTTTTCAAGGAGCTGCAGATTATGCAGGGCCTGGAACACCCTTTCTTGGTTAATTTATGGTAAGAGGTGGTGCCTTGGCTCACTGGTTGAGTCAATTACTGACACTTTTGAGATCAGACTCTCCTCATCTGCTTCATGCCTGTCTTGGGAGCAACCAGTGTGTTCCACTGACTGGGGCTCTTGTTTCAGGGGAATAATCCTGTTTAGTTCAGCAGTTATCTCCATTGTCCCCTCAGACAGCACAAGGGAGTTTATTCATGTGTCCTTTTGCAGTGTTCCCCAGGCAGGTACTGGCTATCACCATAACCCCACCTGTATTTAAAGATCACCTGGTGATCTTTGCAATCACCAGCAACTTCTGGCAGCATGGGATTGATGGCCAGGCAGGGCTCTTTGCTGGCTGTCCCCTGACATTTCTTTCTTCCTAATTTTATGAGGACACCAGTAACATTCCAAGGGGTCTGAGCTCTTACATTGCATGATAAAGTGGCCAATATCCTGTAGTTTCAGTATTCCTCTAGGGTTGTGGGAAATTACATTTATTGGAAATTTGATTTATTTTTAGAATAAAGCAGAAATTATCAATGCTAAACACACACACACACACACACACACACACACACACACACACAAACTAGTCTAAACCACACTGAAGATCAAAAATCTTTGAATAAATCTTCCTTTTTAAGATCTCCTGTAACCTGAGTGCAGTTCAGTGAACTCTGGGTATTTTGCTGCTGTTGCCATTTAGAGTGGTTCTTATTGGAGTATGGATGGCAAAGGTCCAGCTACACCTCCCATACAATGTCTCCAAGCTTGTCTTTCCCATCTGAACACAAAGCTGCAGGCAAAGCTCACCCAGCAGCTGAAAGCTGACCAGTGTGTCTATGTAGAGATCTGTGCAGAGCAAACCACCCCAGTGTCCCTGCTTCTGTTCTTGCCGTGCCATCCCTGGCTTCAGGATGCCTTCAGCATTCCCGTGTCTCTCTTGCACTCTGGGTGATGCACAGCCACCAGCTTTGCGTGGAGCAGTGGTCTGGCTCGTGGTGCTGCTCGGCACATCAAGCAGTCAGAGCGTTGATGAGGAAAAGTCCATGGGAAAAGGGCTCGTAGCTGGCTGTCAGCCCCTCTCAGAGAGACACAGTCCATCACACGAGCTCACTCACAGAGGAGCAGCAGAGCCCGGCTGCACCCCCGTTGTGCTGGGCACACAGGTCACAGGCAGGCAGAGCGGTGACTGACAGAGGCACCCGCAGGGCTGGGCTCTGCCCAGGGCTGCAGCTCCGGGCTCCTCTGCCCTGCTCCTGTGCTCACTTCCTCGTGGGGCTCGGAGAAGGCAGAATGCCCATCCTGAGTTGTTCATACAATCTGCTCTGACTCTGTTACGGACCTGAGACTGAATTATTGTTGTCACAAGCGTGACGATAGTGGGAAACAGAGCATGGAAGGTCGTGAAATTTGGAGTGAAAATTTCCAAGAAACTATGAGTATTCCCAGAGGTACCACATGTTCCTCTATTACCTGTCATTTCTCAATGCTACTGTCCTTGAACCTTGTGTGTGCTGTTTCAGGTACTCATTCCAGGATGAAGAGGATATGTTCATGGTGGTTGACCTGCTGCTGGGAGGGGACCTGCGCTACCATCTCCAACAAAATGTGCGGTTCCAAGAGGGAACCGTGAAACTCTTCATCTGTGAGCTGGTGCTGGCCCTTGACTACTTGCAGAGCAGGCACATCATCCACAGGTCAGCCAGGCCACAGACAGGCTTGTTCCTCCTTGATGTGAAACAACAAATAGAAACTTAAGTGATAAACAGTGTATTCTCCCATGTGTATTTGCTTTTATGTGAAACACAAGGCTTCCCCCAGAAAAGTATTTCATATACAGCAGAGACATCTCATTTGTCCCTCTAGGGTGGCTGTGAAATACCATATTTGATTGCCCACTGATCCTGCAAAAATTTGTTTCTGATAGGTTTTAATTAGCTGTAACTCATTAATGTCCATCCTCATCCAGGGAGAGTACGTGTCAGCACTCAGAACTCCTGTGCTCATGCTTGAAGGTGTCTCCCTTTGCTCCCCTCTGTATTGCACCCAAATACAAGGACTGGGCCCAAACAACGTTTTCCTGTATGAGGTCCATCTCTTTTTAGAAGTGCTGAGAGTTTCTTTTTGGCTACCACGATTTCTCATGGCCAGTGGAAAAAACGCATGAGCTCTTCCCATTGCTTTGAAGACCTGCAGAACAGCAGAGGAGGCAGAGGTTTCCCCTGGCTGGGAAGCAGGGTTTGGCTGTGGATGGATAGACACACGGCTCTTCTGCTGGTGTCGTGGGCAGCGCAAAGCTCAGGGGCCCAAGAGTTTGGCCAAGTTAGCCGCTGTCAGGGAGGATGATCAGAGAGGGTCTACAAGGGCCAGCAATCGCAGGGAGAAGGTCACTTCATTTAGAAATACCACTCCAGATGAGCATTCTTGTGCAGAATTAAGCGTGGAAAGCGTAAAATTGAAATGGTCCTGGTGGTTAGTGGGGAAGGCACACACTGAGGAGCTGGTGAGGGCGAGTGCCTGCTCCTGTCCACAGTGTCCAGCTGCCATGGCCCAGGTGGGAATGACCCTTGCCTGTCCCTGCAGCCACAAGAGCTCAGGGTGGTTCTGCTCTGCTGCACTGGGGCCAGGCCCGGGGACAGCTCCTGCCTCCTCAGGGTCTCCTCTTTCATTCTGCTTCTTTTGTGCTTTACGTGCGTGGATCTTTGCCCCAGTGTGAACAGGAGTGGGAGAAACTGCAGGTGAGGTTGCAGTGTGCTTTTCACACAGCTGCATGTGTTTATGGTAAATCAAGTACAACAAAACTTGTATGGCAGGCTGTAAAATTTGCAGGTTATTTAATTAACACTGTAATGCAAGTTGTTTAATTAGCACTGTAACCCAGTGGGATAGTGTTTGATTGATAAAGTGATTCAGCTGAGGCAATTACACTGCAACAGCTGTAATTGGGAACATCAGGAGACAGGGAAGCAATGGTTTTGTTTGGCTGAACAAAGCTGCGCAGAGACACCAGACACATTTTTCACCTCAGTGTAAAAGAATGGGAAATACTAATATCTTTTAGGTTAGGAAATTATATAAGCAGCTTATTAGAAAGAAATATACAAATGAACAATAACCAGAATTATCTCTGGTACTCATTTGCATCCTGAGAATGATCTTACTGTGCTGGTGTAATTTCAGAGGCTGTATGCCAGACTGAGGGCGATCAGAAACAGCCACACTAGAAATTAAAAAGTAATAGCTTTAACAAAAAACAAAACAAAAAAAAAAAACCAAAACAAAACAAAATCAAAAAAAAAAAAAAAAAAAGAAACAGTTCCACTGTGCTTAGGGGGAAAACCAGCTGCTTACTTGACACTGCCCTGTGCTCTGCTAATGATGCCTGTCCCTCTACTCACCTGTATGATGGGATGGCACCAGGAAGGGAACCAGTGTTTATAACCCACTGGAAGTTGTTTGGGTAACAAGATGCCAGAAGACTGTAAGCTAACTGTAAGCTATTAGATGATAATTAGATATATTGTGGGGCTTTGATTCCAGGTGGCTTGGAGAACTCAAACTGTATCCTAATGATTGAATTTTTAAAGATAAAATCCTAAACATGTTAATTTCTTCACTTGGAACTCCTGGGTCCGGGGGGGAGCACCAGCTGGCACAGGGTCACTGCACCTGCTGCCTGCCTCCTGGCTGGGACCTTTTCTCTGGAGCATCAGCTGGCCAGGTGCTCAATGGGGACTGGTGTAATGAGCTCATTAAAGCCGGGTAATGGCTTGTAAAGTCACTCAGGTGGACACCGGGGCTGTGTCAGAGTGTCAGGTGTACGCTTTCTCCCCTCAGTTAGTGTTTCCCTGCAGCATTGCTATAGGTATTGTTTTGTGAGGTTCTTTTACTTAGGAATAAAGCCTGTGGGTACCCCATTTGTATCTAGAACAAAGATGTTAAAATACTTTAATTTGTACTGGGGACCCCTTCTCATACAGTATTGAAATAGATTGAAGAGTAACAGGAGGAAAATGACAAAAAGACTGAGTAACATAACTGTGGGTGGGCTTAGCTGAGTGCTGCTCACCCAAACCCCTGCAGCCTGGCAGCATCCTCTCTGCTGCTGGTGCTGATGGATTAGTCACCCTCCAGTGCCCGAACCAAAGGGAACATCAGCGCTGAGGAGCCCCAGGCTCTGAGGGTGCAGTGTCTCTGCCAGTGTGCCAGAGCCTGGCTTTCCTGGGGTGCCAGCAGCCGTGTTTCCTGTCACTTCTCCAGGCTAATGGCTGTCTCTCCCTCTCTGCTTTGTTTCTCAGGGATATCAAGCCCGACAACATTTTGCTGGATGAGCACGGTGAGTGCAGGCGCTCCGCGGTCCCGCACACCTTCAGCAGCAGTCGAGACAGGAGACAAGCTGCACCCCCAGTGCTTGCTGGGGCCATTGTTTGGTGTTGGACTCTCCCACTCAGCCCAGCTGGGAGCAGGATCAGCCCATCCTTTTGTGCTCCCCTTGCTGTCTCTTGCTTTTTGAGCAGCAGTGTCTTGTACCTTCAGGCACTGGGCCCCCCGTGATGCTGCGGTGTTTCTGGGGTTGCCTTGGTGTTTTAGCCAACCCCTCCTGGCTCACTGACTTGATGGTGTCCCTACAAGACACTGGCAGGGACCATATGTTTGCTGCTGCTTGGGGTCAGTAGCCCAGCACACCTGATTTTAGCATTTTCTTGGTTCTTGTTTAAAACTTACTCAAAATGCATCATTTGAAGGGCAATGCTTGTGTCACTGCAGGGTTTGTGCACAAACAGAATTAATTATGGTGCAATGGATAAGCCTCGGTCATGTATTTTCTTTTTCCTTGAGCATTTGGCATGGGGGGGGGAGCTCTGACGAGGATTAGGGGCTTGGTATGTTTTGAATGCTGCTATCAGTTTTTCTATAGTTTTTCACAGGCAAAACTCTTGACTATATTCTTGCATGGCTCTTCAGTCACATTTTTTTCCTGGCAAGGGTCTCACAGTGAAGAGTTGTCTGACATTTATTAGTTTGTAAAGAGAAACATTTTGTTAGGTCTTTTTTTTTTTTAAATCCAAGTGACTGTATTGTTGTGAGAAATCTTCATTAGCAGCTAGAGCAAGGTGCTTGAAAAGCCAGTGCAGGGAGGAGGCATACCTGCATTTGTTCTGCCTTCAGAGGCTGTGGCAGAGGTGCTGCAGCTCCCGAGGGAGGCCCTGCCTGGCTCTGTGACAGGGTGTGTGTGGCCAAGGTTGCCTGGCAGCACCGAGCCCAGGCTCGATCTGTTTGCATATGACCTCTAATTTCAGAGCACTGGTTGATTATTTATTTAGGAGATGGCAGCAGAGCGGCTTTGCCTCCAGACGCTGGAGCCCTGTCCTGCCCTGCTCTGCCCTGCTCCGGCTGTGGCCCCTGCACAGGCTGTGGAGAGCCCTGTCCCCCCTGAGGAGTCAGCGCCTGGCACTGCTGGGCTCCCACCTCATGCGGGACTGCTTTTGGTCAGTCCTCGCTGCGGGATGCTTTGGTGACCCATCGCCATTGTCCCAGAGCTCTGTGCTGCTCAGACGGGGGTGACACAGCTTCCTGAGAGGAGCTGGGATCATCATGGCCATGGGGATGTGGGTCAGCACGCCCTGAAGAGGGAAAAAAAGAGGAAAAGGCTCTGTTGATCTCTGCAGCTGCATTCAGCCCAGGAAGATACAACCTACTAACTTTTATAATGACGCTACAATTCGGGATGAATTTTGAGTCTATTCTCTGCTCACTGTGATTTTTTAAACTCTCTCTTGCAGAGGTTTCAGAGTGTTTTTTCTGGGGACATACCCTTGGCACAAAAGTGTCCTTTTGTCTGTGACTTGTAGTATTCCTTTTCTTCATCCATGGCAACAAAGGTTTGTCTTCCAACAAAATTAGAAAAGCTAAGAAAGCTTTGGACACACACAGAGTTAATTTTTGTTTTCCAAACTGATCCTAAAATACAGGAAGACTCAAAGCAATCATCGCTAAATTACTTTTTGGAGAACTCTTGTATTTTCTTCTTCCCCAAAGGGAAAATAAGTGGATATTTGAAACAAGAGACATCTGCAAGCAGCCTGCAAACTGAAATATTTTCTATCAGTTCTCCTACCGGATTTTTTTACCTGGAAACTCCTTTCCACTGAGTATTTTACTTTACGTTTGTGATTCAGAGCTGTTTTTTGTGTGAAATAAAGCCAAGCCTGTTACAGGTCAGCCTCTGTCTTTCAGGACACGTGCACATCACTGATTTCAATATTGCCACGGTGCTGACGAAGGACAGCCCTGTCACCACCATCGCTGGCACGAAGCCCTACATGGGTGAGACCCAATGGCACTTACACCTTCTTGAATCTCTGTTTCGTGGGCTTGGGTGGACTGCTGGGGTGAGACACAGGTGAAGACAGTTTTGGTTAGGGCTGGGACTCTTTTCTTCCTGATCCACATCAAAACATTCACAATTTGAAGTGAGCAGCACCCTGGAGAGGGGAGGCAGGGTGGGGACAGGAGTCCCCCCCAGAAATGCCTCAGTGCAGCTGGGGAGTGTGCGTGTCCTGCTTCACAGGGGAGGTGAGGCGATGCTTAGGCCACCTCATGCCTGGGTTGAGTGAATGTGCTTATTCTGGAGCACATTTACTGTGAGTGGTAGACAACTCCTGTGTCAGTAAAAGGAATTTGTTCTTTTTGGGCTTTGGGGCAGAGAAGCACAGAGAGTTTCACGTGGAGAGGACTGTGGGGCTCCTGGGTGGCCCTGGTGCAGGAGCAGGGGATGGGCAGGGGTCAGGGGTTCTGTGTTGCTCATTTCCACTTGGGATTGCAACAAAGCAAATTTTCCCCCCCCTGTATTTCACAGCACCTGAAATGTTTAGCTCCACAAAACCCACCAGCTATTCCTTTGCCGTGGACTGGTGGTCACTGGGAGTCACTGCCTACGAGCTGCTCAGAACCCGGGTATGTGCGTGGCTCACGGCCTGGCTTGCTCTGCCCTTGGACATGCTGGTGGGAAGGTTAATGCTTTATAGCAGAGATGGCCAAGCTGAATTCGGGGCTTTAGGACTTCCTACAGCAGGGGAAGCAGGGATCACACCTTCACCAGGGTTCTTGTGGTCATGGTTAAGAGCCCAGAGAAGCTGCTGCAATACAGAGCAGCCTGTTGCAGCAGTCCCTGCGCAGCTGAGCCCTCTGGGTTGATAAAAGGGGGCAAGGCAAACAAGCTCCTGAAGTTTGGGGTGCAATATCCTTTACTTGGTGCTTCTATCCTGCAAGGAAAAATAAAACTTTAAAAAAAAACTTGTTGCTGTTGTAACAAGACTGAGCAGCTGGAGCAAATGATGGGAAAAGCCCAACCCCTGCCTGTGCCATCGGGGCTCTGCTGCTGACTTGGGCAAGGTTGGGAGCTTTGTAGATAGACAAATACACGAGTGTTTTGAAAGTGTTGTGTAAAAAAGTGGGACAAAATTTTTAAAATTACATTATTCTAAACAAAATAATGTAATTTAAAGAGGAACATTTAAGATCTTGTGAGGCTCGGAAGCTTCTTTGAGTATGAGTATGCAAAACATGGTTTTTAAAACCTCTTATCATCAGTCTTTGCAGAAGACATTTCAATGAACAGATTTTTTTCATTTGAATTTGAGTGTCTCAGTTGTAAGAGGTCAGTTCAGCAGACCTTGAGGAGATGTGGCTGTCTGACCTGTTGAGTAACTGGAGCAATGTACCCTCCATAAACATCTTTACGTAATATTTGAGTTTTCCACCTATAATTCTAAATGAATGGCAGGACTGTGCGTCACGCTGGTTTTTGACTTGATGCACTGTTTCTAAAGGCAGGAGTGGAAATGCTGTCTTGTGTTCACAGGTGATGGCACAGCTGTGGCAAGATGGTGGCACCTGGGTGGCTGCCACCTGGGGGAAGGGAAGGGAAGGAGGACCTTGAGGTCCATCTAGTATTGGCACACATCAAGCACACTGCACCTGATCTGATCTCACTATTTATAGCTACTATTCTTTAGATGTACTTTTAATACACTCCTGCCTTCTTCCCCCCAAAATACGGTAAAGATCTGTGAATCAAAACTTTTGAGATGGAAACACTCTGTCATTTTAAGTTCTCTCTCCAGATAAATTGGCAGAATTGTAGATGGAAAATAAACAGGGAGGTACTTCACCTGCACTGTACACTGCATGTGTCACGGTGTCACTCACTGGCTGAACACTGCATGTTGATGCAGGAGGCGTCCCTGGTGCTCCACCGTGTACTCCTCTGCAGTGGATCACCTGTCCCAGAGACTTGGCAGTGGCCACAGGACAAAAGGCACTGTCGCCCTGCGTCCTGATGCCCACCTGAGGCTGATGACCCTTCCTGGGACATCCTTTTCTGAGCTGATTTTATTGTTGGAGGATATTTGTCTTCTTTTCACTGGCATTGTCTCCAGCATGAGCGAAAAACATTTTACAGGGCGTATCAGGAGTGATCTAACCACAGCACTCTGTGTCACAGCCTTGTAAGATAAAAACACTGAAAAGACCAAGAAAATTCCCACTGGCTGATAACTCTGGGTACTGGGGTTTTCTCCTGCCTGTCCTGCTGTTAAATGCCCAGTTA
This sequence comes from Motacilla alba alba, assembly GCF_015832195.1. Taxonomy (NCBI): domain Eukaryota; kingdom Metazoa; phylum Chordata; class Aves; order Passeriformes; family Motacillidae; genus Motacilla; species Motacilla alba. Next base: position 18,075,740 of record NC_052028.1, read on the forward strand.
TTAGTGCAGTTCTTGCTGACATTTTGTTTTTTCAACTGAGCCATGGTGACACAGGGAGAGATGACCCACAGGGGGCTGGGAACTGGACAGTGAGACTGTATGGAGCTTCTGTGCTCTAACCAGCTTTCTCAAGAAGTCTGAGAAGCAGATAAATTCATGCTTGTCTTGTGGTGTTTTCCACAGAGGCCATACCACATTCGGTCCAGCTCTTCCACGGATGAAATCGCGCGCGTGTTCCAGACAGCCGCGGTGGCGTACCCGGCCGCGTGGCGCCCGGACATGGTGGCGCTGATCAGGAAGGTGAGGGGCTGGGGTGCCCGGTGCTCCTGCCACTCGCAGCCTCTGCCCTGCACGGTGGGAAGCGCTTGCAAATGGTCAGGCCAGGTCAGTGACTTTCAGAGCACGCTGAGTGATGGATGTGGCTGCACGGGGGTGGTGGCAGCGAGCAGCGCTGCGTCCCGGGCTGGCAGCGGTGACAGCTGCTGCTGCAGCTTCTCTAAGGACATGGGCAGCCTTGCCTTCCAGAGTTTCCTCTAGAACTTTGCGCTCTGGAATTAACTGACTTAGAAGCAGATATTGATACGTGTGTCAATAAATTTAGTCCAAGAATCACATTTTTTTCATCCTCAAGAAACAATTTTTCCAGTAATGGAAATATTTGCAAGAAGTGCTGACACTGTTGTAATCCTTTGATGCCGTGTGGTTTATGCACCACTGCAATTTTTTTCAGTAAAGCTGTTATAAAAATTGCTTCAAAATCATTACTGGAATAATTTTGAAGCTGAAATCCCATTTGAAATGAAGCCATAGCTCCAACAAACAAGACTATGGCTTAACAGTGGCAGCAAAGCTGAGCACTTACACCCTGCATAGCAGCACTGGCAGCAAATTTTAAATTTTAAACAGTAAATAGTTTTTTAATTTTAAACAGTAAATTTTAAACAGTAAATAGTTTTTTAATTTCAAATAATTAGGGGCAAGGAAGTAGTACTTCATGTAGTTTCAACTGGTTTTTGTTCCAAATAATATATCTATGTAGTCTGTAATTTCTAATGAAATATACTACCAAACGTTTTAACGAAAAGAGGCTGTCTATTCTTTGCTGAGACAGAATCATGGTGTATTTTCCAGGAAGAAAATTGCAGAATGCCTCCATTTGCTGAAAATTCAATGAAGCCAGTATTTCATTAAGCCTAACAGTAATACAGGTATATTTGCTGCAGATGTCCTATGTGTTGCTATGCTGGCAGTTTCTTCCTGGCCATAGCAGGCCGCAAGTCACGGAGGCTCCCTTGTGAATAAATAATACAATGTCGCAATTATTTAAATTTCCCAGTGCTCCTTTGCATCTGGTTCACCAGCCATGTGTATTGTATATGAAGCCAACTGTGGCTCCTTTCTGGCTCAAACATCCCGCGGAGTTCTGTATTTATTACGGGCCCAGGCAGATGTTTGTCCTGGCGCTGGGCTGCAGTCCAAGCTCTGCAGAGGGAGCTGGGCTCTGGGGACAGTGCTTCTAACAGGCTGCATGCCAGCACGAGCAGGGCTGTGCGGGTCACCTTGCCTATAAATTCCCCGAAGGGTTTGGATCATCCGGTTTTCCTGCTGAGTTTTAGGAGTGCAAGGCGTCAGGAGTTTATGCAATGTATAATCCTTGAACAGAGACCACTTCAACCCTTTCCTTCCACACAAGTAATCCCTACAGCAATGTTAAAAAATTATGAAAATGAGCAGTGTGAAGGCATACTTTCCCACTGGAATAGGAATATTACTTTAGTAGAGTGAGAAAAGAGGATGTTTTACTGATCCCGTATTAAAAGCAGAACACAAACAGCTGAGTGGAACTCCCCGTTCCAAACAAATGCTTATTTTTAACATTGGACAAGTTGTTTAATGCCACTGTACTGCCTCATTGCCTGCTCCTACAATGGGGATAAAAGTAATTGGTAAAAATGGAAATAAACAGAGGCAGAGCTTGTGAGCCTGTCACATACCCTGGTGAAGGGACTCTGAGCCAGAGCAGGAGAGGCACTGCTCCAAATGCCAGCATTGATGCCTTGTCTCTGGCACCATGTGTCACAGAATGTGTGCCCTGTGGGGATGGTCTCATCTCTTCCCTTTAACTCTTGCTGCAGTTGCTCGAGCTGAACCCTGAGAAACGTTTTTCTCAGCTGCAGGACATCCAGTCCTTCCCGTATCTGTCTGATGTGAACTGGGATGCTGTTCTCCAGAAAAGAATAATGCCAGAATTCATTCCCATGGTAAGGCCATTTGAGTGTAAAGGTTCCTCACACCCAGCACTGGGACATTCTGACAAACTTCCACTGAGCATCAGGTGTCACGAGGGGAAAAGAGAGACCCAGGCAGAGCTGTCTCTTCCCTGAGTGTGTAGCAAAGAGTAATGGAGGGAAACTATAGTGTGGGTGCCCCAAAATTGACATGCCCTGTTTGTAATGTTCCCGGAATTTCTGGGTGCAGAACTGGTGTTGCAGCCCACTAGGCAGGGATGGACAGTGCCTGTGAGCCCTCTCGTGCTGACCCACGCTCTGAGCAATGCAGCTCCCCACATCCAAAAACCTAGTGCACAGGATGGACTCAGCAGCAGCCTGGAGATCACCCACCATCTTATGGGAATTGTTTCCCCCTGCAATGCTTCCCCCAACAAGCTCATTGCTAACAGTAAATAGCACATACACTAGATTTGTGTTTATGGGCCTTTTTAAATTGAATTAAAGCAGCACATAAGTAACATAACCGTTATGAAGAATAGTCCAACTACTCCAACTGGTTTTCAGCAGAAGCTGGGCTAAACTATGAATATTTGTTAATTGTACATCCGCCCTTGTTGCTGGGTTTCTCTGTGGTGGGTACGATTCTGAACAGCTTGAAGATCAGTTCCACTGGGCTTTGCTACTCTCAAAAAGGCACAACCCAGCCAGCACACTGTCCTCATCCTCATTGCCACTCCAAAGCAGCAGAGTAGAAGCAGGAGCACAAAAGGAGCCACTGTGACACCTTGAATATGGCCTGTAGCTGAAGGGATTGATAAAGTATGCCAGGAGTATAGCCAGTGCTCTTGGCTGCTTGTGCAATTATAATTAATGCATTTTTTTACGAAATTCAGCTCCCAGATGCAGTCCAGATTCTAAAAGACTCCTTAAGACAGGCTCTGATCACTTAAGGCCACTTCTCTATCCCCTTCAGAAAGGTATACTAAACTGTGACCCAACCTTTGAACTGGAAGAAATGATCCTGGAATCCAAACCTCTTCACAAAAAAAAAAAGCGCTTGGCTAAGAAGGACAAAGACACAAGCAAAAGCAATTCATCCCAGGTGAGAGCAAACAGGTACAAGCATGGTAGGCCTTTCATTTTTCAATGACTGCCATCTAGCAAGACCACAGTAAACTGAACAGGATTTTTTTTTTCCATTGTGACCAACTTTATTCCTAAAACTCTCTCCATCTTCCCTGTGGTGAAGGGCAGAATATGTATGCACTGCTTTACTGCAAGAGGAGAGCCTTAATGCCATTCTCCCCACTGCAGGGTGTGCCTAAACATATTGCCATGTGTCATTGAAACTGTCTTTGCAATGTTTTTCTGTGTAAACTGTGAATTTATTCCCTATATCTTTTATTTTTCCATTCCAATATGAAAGGCCAGCCACCTCCAGAAGCACCTGGAAATGCTCCAGAGGGACTTCATTGTTTTCAACAGAGAAAAGTAAGTTTTGATCCAGAGGCAGCAGAAGATGCACTGGCCCTTGCCAAAGCCTTTGGCAGTTTTCGGGGGCCCGGGGCGGGAGGGGCTGTGGGGGCCCTGTGTTGGAGGAGCTTGGGGCACTCAGGGCTGGAGGAGCTGTGGAGTGAGTGCCAGCTCATGCCAGGCAGTGGGGACTCCAAGGCAGCTGTACTTCTATGGGGTCTTGGCGCTGCCTGGGCTTTTCTTCACAGCTCAATCATCCTTTTCTATCCCCAAGGGTAAGACCCCACCATGACAGCATCCAAGGGATCATGACAAAAAGTGGAGGCCCACACAGGGAGGACAATCAGAACAACAACCTCTGAGAGCAGCTCAGCCCCTGCAGAGGGGCTCCTCATGGCACTGGGGCTCACCCACCCATGCACCTTCACAATGTCAGCCCGTGGACTTGTCCTCTGCTGCTGGCACCCCACCAGTAGCCCAGGGCACAGAGGAGAGCTGGAGCACCCACTCCCTCAGCTTCATCCCCCGCAGCCAGAGGGTCCTGAGCATGGGGGAGAGGCTGTGGGGACTGCCTTGCAACTGCCACACTGGCTAGACTCAGATCCTATCATGTTGCCTTTCCTGGGGGCAAAAATGGGACAAGACAATGGATAAAACAGTGTTCACCATTTTGGCTTGGCTGGCAGGTGCCACAGCCCTTGGTGTCACCTCGCAGGGAGCTGCTGCCGTGTGCTGAGCAGGGCCACAGCTGTGCCACAGGGCCCTGCAGAGCTTGGCATTCCCGCATGGATGGGCTCACGGCTGGTTGCCCAGGGGGAAGAGGTGGCTCCCAGATGCAGGGTCTTCACCAATGCATTGTGACAAAAGTGGCCTTTGCTTACAGACAGCTCCTGCAAACATCCTGTGAGGGTGAGCACAGGAGGCTGGAGATGAGCTCCTTCCTTAGTTGGGAGGAGGCAGCAAAGGTTTCCTGCCCATTTAGTGCTCTCTCCATGCACCCAGCAGGGCTGGCATGGTGGGTGGCCAGTGTGCAGACAGATGTGCACACCAAGAAGTAACAACCAGGTGCTGCTGAATCCAGATGCTTCACCCATCTAGCCTGAAAAATACATTCACTATAATGTTAAAACTGCTGCAGCTCACTGAATCTGATGGGGTTTGGCTTCCAAAATGAGAGGGGAATTTGAATGTGTATTTTGAATGTCTCTACCACTGAAATCACACTTGATTTAAGCAGAAACTGTCTTCAGGAACAACTGCACTGCTGGTGTGGTCTTTCCAAGACTGAGATTGGCCAAAGCATTGCTACTGTGGTAATGCCAGGAATGATGCTTTTATTTAAATGCTTTGACAGGCCTGAGGTTTCACCTCCTTGACATTTTTCCCATTCTTAGCAATGTAGTGAACATGTACTGAAGTCTTTGCCTCCCGTTATCCTAAACGTCCTCTCTGCCCCATGTGTCTGTGCAGGGGCTTGCAGCGGGTGTCCCAGCATCGAGTGCAGTTTGTGTCTAAAAACAAGCTTTACTTTGGTGTCTTCCATGTTCTGGTCCCTCCTGCAGTGGTGGGCAGATGTGCCATGGCTGGCTGCTCCCCAGCTGGCTGCCAGCCCCGCAGGGAGCTGGAGTGAGGGGCAGGCTGCCCCACTCCGTGCGCTGCATCTCCCTCCGCATCGCCCTGCCTGTGGAAACAGCCCCGGGAAAGGCGACCCTGTTCTGCCCAGGGAGCTGTAAGGCTGGAGTGGAATTAACTCATCAGCAAGAGGGTATGGGTGTCCTCAATGAGTGTCATTGTCATGGGAAAGTCACCTTTTCCTGCTTACTCACAACACCTTTCCCTGCTCCAGCAGAAGGCACCCCAGTTACTGTCACAGTTAATGTCACAGTGTGCTTGCTCTCCCCTTCCCCAGCCACGCTGGCTTTCAAGCAATAGGACTTCACAGTGGGGTGGGGACTCCACGTCTCTCTGCCTTTGACTCATCATTCCCAGGAAGGCTATCCAGAGCATCTCCAAGTTCTCCATTGATCATCTGCTCTCTGGCACCAGGCAGACTGTGCTGACAGCTGTCCCTGTCTCCTGCACAGCACATCGCTATCATTGCCTTGCTCTGGGGCAGGCAGAGGTTCATACACCGTAAGTGTATTTATCTGGAATCCCAGCTCTGCTCCTCACTAGGGAAAAATCTGCTGCTGCAGAAATACCTCTCCACTGGCTGGCCAGAAAAGCCCCAAAACAACTGAAGTCCATAAATGGAAAGAACATTGCATATTTAAAAACTTTAAAATTTAGAAATTTAAAGATTTCTACAACCATCTCTTTATTCCCCTCTTCCTCTGTACACAGAGGCACAGTCTCAGTTTAATCTCTACCAGGCAACAGGAAAAAGCCTTAATTACTTAATGGAAGAACCTCACAAAGCTTGTAAGCACAGCCTTCCCCAACCTGGCACAACTATTATGGCCTGGCCCCTTAAGGATTTCCGCAGAGACAGCTTGCCTGCCCGAGTTGCAGACATGTAAAAAAAAGTATTTCAAGGTCAAATACTAAAGAAGGGGGGGAAAAAGTGTATTTGTTTAGCATAGCTGAAACTGACCCTTAATTTTTGTAATCTTTAACAACAATCACTTTTTTACATGCTTTGCAAGCTTTAAAGGACAGTGCCTCTCGTTCTAACAGGCAATGCCTGATGGAAGGGGAGCATTTCACTAACAGGAGTCCACAGAAAACAGCCTCCAAGGCTGTCTGGCCAGGATGACCCCAAAGCCGTGCCCAGGCAGTGCCATGTGGCCATGTGGAGACGGTCCCTGTCAACACACACGAGACAGGCACAGCTCTTGCCAGGCAGTCACAGCCCGTGGTGGCCAGGCCAGGCTCAGAGACTGCTTGGACAAACTGAACAGCGGTTACAAATATTTGTATTGTGCTGTTTTGCCAATACCGTTACCTTTGCCTGAGAAGCTACACCAACACCCTGACACGTGTAGCAGCGAGCACTGCATGGTGCTGCCTGCAGCCTGTTGCTGCAGCCCCCTCCAGCCCCAACACCACCCAAACCCCTCTGCTGCCCCAGCCCAGCTCCCTGTGGGTGCAGCTGGGCACTGCCCCTGCCGAGCAGCAGGGGCCCGAGGAAAAGAGCCAACTGACAACACGAGCTGTTTGAAGGAACAACATTTTTTTTAATAAAGTGTACAAAGTAGTAAAACTCCTTACACAAGGTGCTGTGACAGCTGTTACAGAGATGATTCGAGCTCCCCCACAGGCCTCATGATGAAACGCCAGAGCATTGGGTGGAGATGAAGGAGATGAATGTGACAGACTCACCTCTCCCTACGAGCTCAGTGCACCTGCCCTCCCCATCTGACATCCTGCCTCTGGCCAGACCCTGCCCCCTCACCTGCCTGGCCGGGTCGTCCTGTGGGCCGTTCCCACTGTCCCACACCACGGCATCCCACACACGTTCAACACCAATAACAACGAACCGAGCAACCTGTCCGAGCAGCATGCATACAGAGAGGAAGAGCAAAACACAACCCAACCGAACCCACAACAGTAACAACAACAGAACTTTAAGGCTATGCAAAAACAAAATGAAGCAACATCTTTAAAGCTAGGTAGCAAGTAGCATTTGTGAAACATAAGGCTTGAGGCTTATTGATTCTTCAGAACAGGTTTATTTCTTTTCATTCTTCAACACCAATGTACCATTTTTCTTCCTTTGCTTGAACAGGGATTTTGTTTCCTCCTCAGCCGGGACATTTAGCTCAGGGAGGTGATGTTGGAGCGGCCTCCCGGGGGTGCGACGATGCGCTTGCTTGCTGAGCGCATGCCTTCATCAACCTGGGTGCCTGGGAAAGGATGAGAAAGTACAAAGGGAACAGGGAAAGTAAAGTTAAGAGCATCTTCTTCACAGGACTGAGCAGTCAGGCAGCTTGGGAGTCTTGTCAAGGCCCTCCAGAGGCTATCTACTGCAACCTGCTCCCTTCCCCAACTCCAGCAGCAAATCAGAGCCGCAGTGGCTTTAAAGTCTCTGCAGATGCTTTGTGAACAGACCCACACAGCAAGAACAGCATCGGATGCTGTGCTGGCCTCCACGGCCACCGTGGCCTCCAGGCAGTCTGCCTGGCTATTACTGCAAGGTGCAGCTCCAGCCATGTCCTTTAAGGGACACCCAGGATCTTGCCCTGCCATGATCCACTCTTGCGCTTACCTGGCCGCAGGCCACCTCTAACTGCCCCTTGCCCCAGGCCAGGGACAGGGACATATGGCCAGTGGCTCTGCCCCCTCCCAGCCCAGCCACAACATGTATTTACCTGACAGGCTGAATCCAGACTGGTGGAGATTCCTGACAGGCGGTGTCTGGCGTGTGGGGGACCCCCTAGTTGACCCCGCAGGGGTGCCTCCCTTGGGGGTGGTGGTCAGGTCAAACACGGGTCCATCATACAAGCCCCGGGGCACAGCGTGCACCTCTGCCATCTGTCACCAGAGAGAAGAGTACAATGACACTTCTCTGAGCCCAGGGAACATCAAGCTCCAGCCATCCACCAGCTCCTCAGTCCCCCTGCAGAAGGATGTCACGTTGCTGTGTACCGTAAGTCCCACAGCACTGAGGCCTGGCACAGCTCCACTGCCCTGTAAGGTGTGCAGAGCCAGTGCAAGAGGCTGTCACCCAGATGGGGTTTAAGCTGCACAAATCAGGGAGGAGAAGGCGATTTTGGCCAAACTGTTCATTTTAAAGTGTTTCCCTCCAGACTCCTGCTGCAGCAGGACAAGATGAAGAGAATTATCACTGCTAACCTTAAGGAGAATCTGTCTCCACCATGGCACATCACTAACACAAAGGGCTCCCTATCCAAGCCTCAGTTATTTTGTATATTCAAAATACACCAGCAATTTGCAGCACTGCTTACAGGGTCCAGCAAGAACAGTAAAGGAAAACCAACCAGTTAGTAAGGGCAATTTGGGCTACCAATAACCCAACTGTCTCCTGGCATCCCCCCCTCCTCACCTTCCTCCTGGCTTTGATGCGCTTGTAGACGTAGTCAGGGAAAGGGCTGCTGGGCAGGAATCGTCCGGTCCCCTGGGTCACATGCAGGTTGCCATCCTCCAGCATGATCTTCCCCTGGCATATGACAACCAGTGGGGCCCCACGGAGCTCCATCCCTTCAAAGATGTTGTATTCAGCCGCCTGCAGCAACCCCAGGATGATGGTCAGGAGGGACAAGAGCATTGCCTGCCCACTCAGGGTGGGTCAGTCCCCATACCTCACTGCTGGAGTCACCAATACAGGCAGAAGACACCTCTAAAGCCTTGCATGCTCAGAGGCCTCCTGTAGCTCACTAGCCCACCCACTAGTAAAAGCCCACCAGAGTTCCCAACATGAACCAGGACCTGCTGGTTTGAAGCTCAGTGTGAGGAAGAACTCCCAGAGCAGACAAAGGCAGGACCTAGGCTTGAGGTAAGGCACGAACAAAGCACTGTGGCAATGCCAGGAAAAATGTTTGTGCCTGGAAGAGGAACCAAGGTAAGGAGAAATGTGTGTCTTTCCACCTGCATAGGCCAGGGTCAGGAGAAGAATACTCAAGCAGGGTGAAAAAAGCTCCACGTGCTGAGGGCTCATGGATGGACATTCAACCCCTAGTCACAACAGGCACTGCCTAGAGCCTGGGCTCAGTCCCTCCTCCTCAGAGCCAAGCAGGACAGTACCAAGCTCCCTCTACAAAATGACTCACACGCCACCTTCCAGTGTTCACACAGATGAGCAGAGGACTTACAGACTGATGGGTTTTTGCTGTGATGATTTTTACTGCATCAGGATCCCATATAACCAGATCGCTGTCCGAGCCCACTGCTATTCTCCCTTTTCGTGGATACAGGTTGAAGATTTTGGCAGCATTAGTGCTTGTCACAGCCACAAACTGGTTTTCATCCATCTTTCCAGTGGCCTGCACACACACAAAGAGAACTAAGTCCATCTATGGGGAAAGGATGAGTAAGAGCCCTGGGAAGCACCATCCTCACCCCCACACAAGGTGCTGGCTGGCTGGGCCCAAGCTTCTGAGGCTGATCTTACTAGCTAGTGCCAGACAGATCAAGAAGTGGGGGCACAGTTACAGCTTCTGGATGTTCACCCCAAGCCTGTGACAACTACCTCTCCTGCTGCCCAGCTTGATTTGGCTCTCAAAGCCAGAGAAGGAACAAGCTGGGTGCCCAGCTCTACGGGGCAGTAGCATGGGTGTGTGACACGGCAACCACCTCCTCCCACTCTGCCACTTCCCTGGTTGTACTCTCACCACTGCCTTGTCCCAGATGACAGACATTCGTTCCTCGATGCCATTGGTTCCTTCTGGGATGGCTGTGAAGTTGTCTTTCCCAACGGCTTTCTGCGCGGTGCTGAAGGTACAGTGAGCGCTTCCCGACACCTGCAGATCACCGCTGAAGAGGGGTGGAACAAACCCACTGTCAGTCGTTTGCAGTCAGACGGCAACAGAGAAATGAGGGATGTGGGTTTCCTCTGGCCACAAGCAGCCCCCAGCTCAGCTTTTTTTTACTCTGCACCCTCATTTCCACAGTCCCTCAGCCTGAAGACTTCCACGTGACCCAGACCCTGGGGCAGCTGTGTCACATGGGGGCAAGAGACCTCTGCCATGCTGTGCCACCCACCTGAGCATGGACAGCATTCTGTACAAAACAAAAGTCAACAGCTCAGGTCCTAGGGAACAGCATGGTCTTTGTGTCAGGCCAGAAGATGTCCTTTCATACTGGACTCCATTTCTGGCAGTTTGTCAGGTCTTGCTTCTGCCACACAGGGAGGAAGAGGCCTCTCTGCTCCAGGACTGTCTCCCAGTCACAAGCCAGCCTTTGCATTATGCACTGCCAGCTCCTGCATGCTGAGGGCTAGCACAGTCCTCTCCCACTCCATCAAAGCCTCCTGCAGAGGGATGGAGGGAGTTCAGACTGCCCAGAAGCAGCTCTCTGCAGGAAACCCAGAAATGCTCCACTGAGGCCTCTTCACCCTCTGCCCAAAGGGGTACCTGGATGGATGAGATACCCTGACCCATCCTGCTCCTAGGAAAGAGGAAGAGCCAGCGAGCTGCCCACAGACAAGGCAGGGCGAGCAGCTGTCCATGGCTCCCTGGAAGTCACCCAGCTGCTGCCTGGTCCTCAGGTCACATTGGACAGGCAGCAATTGGAAAGTCATTGCTGCCAGGCAGAAGGAAACAGACCATGGCAGGCCAGCTCCCAGCACTGCCTGCATGAGGCAAGGGGCCTCAAGCACCTCAACAGTGCAGACAGTGACTCTCCTTGAGGCTGCAAATCTGCCCTAATCCACTGGTAATCTCCACCTTCCTCTGATCATTTCTGCCATATGTCTGATGAACTGTACAGACAGAGGCTCAGAATGACAACACAACATGCTTCCTGCTGGAGACAAACAAGCCATCCAGCCCAGCTGGAACCTCACAGTCTCTCCTCCTGCTGAAGCCTCACAGAAAACGGTATGGCAGAGGTGTCAGGACAGACACCTATGAGCTGCAGGGACCAAGAATTGCTTGTGTCTTCTTTGAGGTCTGGGCTACATTGGAAGTGGAAGGTAAGGAGTAGAAAACCAGTTCAGGAGCTGGGCTCACATTTCCTTGCCATTTGTTAAGACCCACACCATACATCCACTATGTGCTGAGGTATCTCTTGTTCATTGACAAATGAACACCTCATGCAAAATGCAGGGTGAGCTGCATACTCAGACTGCAAATGCACTGGCACTTCTCTTACACCTAGACACAGCATCTCCACTGTGGCACAACCCAGGTTTATCCTAACGTGCCCTGCTGGAGACACCTCTTAGTGACTCTTCATCCCTTGTTCATCTTGGTAGAGATGTTTCCAGCATTACCTCAAAGGACATTTCCATTTACAATCCCCTCAGTGTCAGCCATCCTCTGGCTAACAGACCAGGCAGCACACGCACAACTGATGTACAAACATGGGCTGAGAGTGGAGGCGGATGGACACACGGCACACAGACACGGCAGAAACATGCATGTCCTCAGCTGCTGTGCTGGCCTTGCCAGTGAAAGGATGGAGTGTAACTGTAAGAAGTTATTGCAAATTGCTGAAGTGCTTTTTTCGTTTGTCTTTGTTTCCAAAAAAATCTGTTCTTTACCCTCTTGCCTGCAGGATGAAAAGACAACCTGCCATCCCAGCCAGATGTGCAGGAGCTGCTCCTGAAGGCTCCTGCACTCTGCAGGCTCTGCTACTGCTCACCTGTATAGGTGTGTGAATATATCTGCTTTGTATTTGAGTGGGGTCCCACCAGCCTGTCTAACCTGTAACACTCTCCACGTTGGTGCAGCATCCCGCACCATCATGCAGCATCCCAATCCAAACATCCATTCCCACTTCTCCAGCTCGGTGAATCTTTCTGATGACAAGTCTGTTTTAGCTTGTCCTCATTTCTTTGTCTTCTTCAGGGCACTTAAAATGGTTCATGAGTACTGGTATTTTTCTCATTAGTGATGTTAAGCCTAATGTGTCCTCCCTCAATCTTGAGGACAAACCAACATGGCTTGGAGTTAGAGCCATTTCACTGCTCAGTTCATTACATACCTACACTGAAGTGGTTCAGGCCGGACTAACCTTCCTTCCCTATCCAGAGTCCTCTTTCTCCTAGCAGTACCCCCAGCAGAGCTGTCACTCACCTGGCCAGGAGGGAGTTAAGGTAGTCAGGAGTGGTTGGGTCTGGGCTCAGTGGCGGAGAGATCACAAATGCCGCAGCCTTTGCCCAGTTCTTGCTCCAGTAGTGTGTTCCATCAGTCCCCAGACTGGCCGTGATGGGCTCACCAAACACCACAATGCCTGGAGAAGGGTGCAGAAAGAACAGTGTTTCAGTGGAGCCTGGTGGCATTCTCTGCTCCACAGCACTACCTACAGCCTGCAATGTCCTGAGAATACCCAGAACCAGGCCATCACCATAGGGTCCTCCTACTCAAGGGCACAAATCCTCGTGCACCAGAATCCCCCCCACACCTCCTAGGACAGGGGCACAGAGCCCACTGAACAGAGCTGTGCACATGCCTGCACTTGTGGGGCACTTCTGTGCTCCAGCACCACTGACAAATAGAGCTCCCAGACACCTGAAAAGGCACCCAAGCACTTCCAAGGGGCGAGCATTTCAAAGGGAGGCCAGAGCTATACACAGCAGCTCAACGCACAGGCATTGAACAAGTATCCTCATTGAGCCCTTCACAGCTGCAGACAAACTGTGGTGTTTAAAACATTGCTCCTACCTGTGTCCCACATACTGATGTTATCTGTCAACAGGAGGTGGCTCCATGTGGCCTACTGCAGTGTCACCCTGCCCTTCACAAGTCAGGCTAAGCTAACTGCTCCCTAGCAGAAGGGGAAGCACCAGACGGCACTTGAAGCACAGTGCTGATCTTGGCAAAACAACCACAAGGACATGAGGACCACATAATCCAGCATCCTGGTGGCAGCAGCAGGGCTGAGTGTAGCACCAGCTGCCACTCACCTTTTTTCCGGGCTTGTGAGATGAGGTCAGCAGCACTTTTGCTCATCACTTTAGTCACGTAGAGAGGACAGTTGGTCTGGCTGGCAATAGTGATGGCCCGGAAGACAGCTTCTGCTTCCAGCTGTAAGACAGGATGGCACACAGCTGCAGAGGAGCACTGGCTGGGCAGGGATGAGCCCCTGTTACTCCCAACACACCACTGATTGCTGCAGACACCCTGTGCCCTCGCTTTTACCCTTGACTCCCCCAGGGCAGTTTCATCAGGGAGACCTGAGGGGGGAACTTTCCATCTCCCCAGGGCCTGGCCCAAAGGCAAGCTACAGCAACACAATGCCTGGCACAAGAGCACTACCTGAACCCTGCTCAGGGGCCAGCAGAGCTGCATCTGCTGTTTTTCCACTGCCTGGTTCCAGCTCTCACGACAGCCCAAGGAGCTCAGGGGCTGCTGCCCAGCCTGCCAGCACAGCTTGCTGGCTGCTGCCAGGCAGTGGAAAGGTCCACCCTTTCATAGCACTCCCCTGCTCCAGGCTGTCCTACGGCTGCAGCAGGTTTAACCAGATGTCCCCTGTCACCCCCATGGCAGGGTGCAGAGGGCTACACGCTGGCAGGCTGCTTGTATTTGAGGTCTGGCCATTCTGTAGTGCAGCTTCTGTTTGCCCCAGCCTGCTGACAGCTGCCCCATCTCACTGTCCTGCTGTTAGTGGAGGGTAGATTTCCACCAGGAGGGATATCTTTGGACCATTGCATCAGCCTGAGCTCAGCCCCAGAGTTCTCCAAGTGTTTGCTCCACAATTTGGCTTCAAGTGTCAGCTTGAGAAAGTTCAAAACAGAAGCCTTAAAAAGACACAATGATCCAGTCCCCAGGGCAATGCCTGGGACCATGCCAGCCGAAATGTCCCAGGGCAGAGAAGCAGAGCACCAGATCCAGACACACATGCATTTCTACTCCTCTTCAGGAGATCTATTTGCTGTACAGTGAAAGGAGGTTTTTCTCTTATTAAAGACTCTTTAAATAGAAATTTAATTGAGAAGTGATTTTTATCACCATACTTAGGGGCTGTAGTAGTTGATGGCGTTTAACATGTGAACAGGAGCAAACAACCATCACTGCATCCCCTCAGAGCAGGTTACCATCTGGGGCTGCATCATCCTGCCCTACCAAGTTACCACCATCACCTGACAGAAGAACATGCCTTTAACCCTCTCTGAGGTCCCTCCAGGACAGAGAAGACCCACGGAGCCACAGACTACTCTCCTAATGCTTTGCCATCTGCCTGCAGGCTTTATGCGGTAGCAGGGTCATTTGTGCTCCACCTAACATTTTCCAAGGAAGAGTATGTTCTGGAAGAAGGACACTGTTTATTTTCAAAGGCAATGAGATCTGGATTTGGCTGAATACATAATATCTACAGCCTTGCATTGTTCTCACTTGCCTTATACTTTAATGGCATTCAAGATCAAATACCTAACAATATTTTATTAGCTTTGGATGAGATCTGCACTGCTTATGGTAACAGGACAGTTCTCAAATCTGGGCACAACCACAGCTTCCCGTAATTGCACTTCAGCTTGCCAACTAGTGGCAACAGGTTAGTGTCATAAAAATAAGAGGGACTCTGAGCCACTGTGTTTGACACTGAGACTCTTCCCTGTACAGGAAAATGCTTTATACTCTGGTATTTGAAAGAGAGTAAGTACTGTTATTACACGAGGCCACTTATGTTGTTACTAGCCCAAATACAGCCAACTTCCTACACTTTTAATTTAAGCCAACTGGTTTTATTTCAGAAGGACCTGAAGCACAAATCTGTCCCTGTGCTTCCCTGCTCAACTTTGCTATTGTACCAAATTCCTATTGTTTTCTTCTTTCACATGCTGTGGGAAGTCAAAGCACCTCTCACAGCAGGGAATTATGTGAAGGGAAACTATCTAAAATTAGACTCAACTCATATTAATGGACCAAACAGAAAAATCCATACAAGCTAAAATTAGAAGTAATCTCATTAGTGTTCTGACAATGATTTGTAACCAGGGAATTCCCCTTCTCTTTCCCTCCCACTCCTTCAAACAATGGCTTCGTCCATCTGCCTCTGAAACACACTTTAGAGACTAAGCAGATATAAAGGAGGAAAAGGCTGGAATCTTTCAACACTTAGATGTGAACAGTGAATTCTAAAACTTGTCAGTAGATTCTTCTTAGGCTTCTCACACCTGTGGAGTCACCTATATAAGACAAATGCCTCCAAAGCAGCCTCAAAGACTGCTACAGCCATACAGACATTTTGGTCGATTGATTCCTCTCTGTGACACTCAGAACAAGGGCTTCTGTCTCTGCTGGGCAACTCAAGCACAACTAAGAAACGCCTGTCAAAAACACGCACCTTGCTCTTTTCCTGGGCTGCTGATGAAAAAGACAGCAGTGCCTGTAAAAATGGACACCCCTGGATGTACACACACTCTCCCCTGCCCTGATGCTTGCTTGGCCCCACTGAACACACTGAGCCCTACTGTGAGTGGGAAAACTCTTCAGTGAAGCAAGTCTGAGCTGTACTCTGCATCTTACCTCCTCAGGTCTGCTCAGCACGTGGCCTTCAGGGCCTGTTATTCCCATCTCCAACATCCTGGCTTGTTCCTAGGACATCAAAAGAACAGAGGGATATTACAGGACTGAAAACTATCAACCAAAAAAGCAGATCTCTTCTGTGTCAAGCCCTTCCCTCAGGACCATCAACACCCTATGTCCTGTGGGACCACCAGGCATGGTGAGAGGCTGCTGCAGCCTCAAGGGATTTGAAAGAGGAGGGAACATGGGGCAATGGGAGGGCAGGCACTGAGTTAAACCGCTTCAGTGAAACAAGAACAATGTGGCAACAAAACAGGGCTACAAAACTCCCAATCCTCTCCAGTTCCCATGTCTGTGAAGTGCTAATGTTGGGGCATTTTATGATTAGGCAGGTGCTAAAACAGAGATAAGCTCTGGCCAATACAATTCCTCTGACCACTCAGTTCTCATGTGAAGGAACCATCCAACTGTGCACTGCAGCTCTAAAAAGTCCAAACAAAAATTAATTCTCATAGTCTGAAAAGATGCTCAAAGAATGATCTCTTGGTTCATGCTCCTTCAACTCCCAAGAACAAGAGAGAGAAAAAAACAAATAGTTGTAGAGCTTAACTGAGCAATGCCTTCTGTGGCTTAAGGAGAATTGAAAACATCTAGACCTCCTGTCACCCAGCACCAATTACAACACAGCAGGCCAATACACATTACCCACCTGATCACCAAACCACATCCCTCAGAACATCTGCCTTGCAAATCCAGCTTCATTAGCTATCTGTTTGCTTACAGGAAGAAAATCTCTCTTGCCAAGGCAGTTCTCAATGGACTTTACCTCTCCTGGCTTGTTATGTGCAAGGCAAAGGTCTCTGCCTCTCCTCACTGAAGGCAGCTGCAGCAAACATATCGTATTTGATGGACACTTGCTTCCATTTAGGTAATTGCTAATGCACTATTTCAGATTCCCTTGTGCACAAGGTATTCACAACAAAAAAATCCTGCTAACTTTGATATTGCAGCTGAACAGCAAAGATATCACCTTGCACAAGATGTCCAGCTTCAGAGCCATTTTGCTAATGCCCCACACCAAATCTGCCTGATATAGATTTTCAGTTCTTGCACGCCAGAAGTAGTTACCTGTGCAATTATATCCCCGTTTTCTGCATGAACTTGAGCTATGGCACCCAGCTCTGCCAGGCAGCTGAAAATCTCATATAGCTAAAAGAGAGACAAGAAGAAATTATTACTGAGCAGGCTGCTCATGGCCCTGGCACCCCTCATGGCCCTTCCACCCACGGCCCTGGCAGCAGCAGGACCCAGTGCAGCCATGCCAGGCAGAGCTCTGGCTGTGCAGGGACCAACTCTCAGAAGGATGCAGTCACCAGCAGATGGTCTTGGTGATCACCACACTAGACCTGTGCCTCCAGCTGCAGCGCAGGAGCCCAGCCAGCCGACAGCACAGCCTGGAGCAGCCCTGCACAGGCAGCCAGGGTAGAGGTGAGGAGCAGCAAGGCCTGGCCAGGGGCAATAGGCACCAGCCTTATGAGCTGCCCCACGCCCACCATGGCTGTCACCCTGCACTGCTCCTTGAATCAACACAACCATGGCGGTGCAAGGGGTCTCACCTCAGTGTTGGACATCTGGTACAAATCCTTGTAGGCCATATACACCATGAAGGAGTTAACACCTGGGGCAGGGCAGAGAGGAGAGAGAGGTGAGCTGGGTAGGTTAGGCTGCCTGCTCTGGCCACCCTCCCCACCAGCCGCCCTGTGGGACACAGCTCCTGCTGGCAGCTGTGCAAAACCTTGCAGGCACCCAGCAGCACGGCCACCTCTTGCCATCCCTGGCCAGGGGACAGGGCTGGCCAAGGCCAGGCAGGGAGCCACAAGACACAAACCTTTCTCCTGGACCATGGCTTGCAGCTCCTGCCTGACGTGGTCGCTCCAGCGTGGGATGTCCACGTGCAGGGCATAGTCGCAGCAGGCCTTGCCATCAGCCCACTCCCGCCACCGCTCCAGCGCCTCGGCCAGGCTGGACTCCGGCTCTGGCACCACGTGATCCACTGCAGGGACACAGCAGAGCAAGGGCTGGGCCAGGGCTTCCTCCCCAGCCTGGCCATTCCACCGTGGCCTGGCAGCTCCACCACCCCAGGCTGGCCTCTTCAGCAGCTTCAGGGCAGTTCACCTTCACAACATGCCTTGGCTCCTCAAGCGCATTTATTGGCAGGGAAGTGCTCAGAGCCTTTGTTTAATGGCCTCTGGCATAGGATCAGGGGTTTTTACACTCAGCTTCTGCTGAGAAACTGTCTGAAAGCTGAAGAGGCTTGTCTTTCCCCGTCCCCATTCCCATCCCATTAGCACACAGCCTCCTGCCACACTGCAACACTAATGCACCTTTTATTGCACACCATGGAATCTCCACAGACCATTTCACAAAACATTTTTTTTTTGGCATAGAGGAAGGAAAAATGGTGGGGGGAGGACAAGGAACTCAGCCCTTTATTGGAAGGATCAACACTTGCTCCTGCATCCCAAGAAACCCTGCAGTGCACACAGCTGTAACCACTGCACAGAACAACACCTGGACCTCAAACCAGTGCACAGCCATAGCATCCTCCAGGAAAAGACCTCAGAATTCCCTTTCCTTTTTCATTAGCACTGTTTATTTTTGAGCAGTTTGGGATGCCAACACACTGCTCTGTTCCTCTGCTCAGAGCTATCTGAGTACCATGCTGCCCTACTGTTATTTAACAGAGAAGTTATGCCATTGCTCCTTTTTGAGGGCCCCAGAGGCAACAGTGGCTGCAGACAACCACTGCAGAACACAGGATCTCCAAGGCCAAGGGGTTCTATGCACATCTCCTGTCCTATCATTTCATCATTACTAAGGATCGAAAGATTCATCCCAATCCTTACTCCCTAGACTGCATTGACCGAGATCACAGAAAATATGAACACACTCTCATGGGCTTTGAAAACACAGAAGACTGAGAAAAGTACATAAAAAATAAAGAACTGGGTGATCTTGCAGGAATGCTGAGTGGTGTCATGCACAGGCCATGCCTACTGCACTTACTGATCATGGTGGTTCCACCAGCCAGAGCTGCTTTTGTTCCTTGGAAGAAATCATCCACAGAGGTCATTCCCTTGTATGGCATCTGCAGGCGAGTGTGGACATCAATTCCTCCAGGGATCACCATCTTCCCATTGGCTTCTATGGTTTTGACCCCTCCAGGAACAATCAGGTTGTCTCCGATCTGCCTGATAAGATCACACCAAGATACTCTTACAAAGGAAAACCTGCCACAACCTGACCTCTGAACAGCTCAGCCAGGGACTGCCAGGGCAGTTCCCTGCCAGCAGGAGCACCACACTCTGTCCTGCTCCCAGACCCAGGCTTGCCGCAGCAAAATCCCTCCACTCTGCAGCAACATACAGGATTGTCTGGCTTGCACTATGCTGTGCTTAGTCCAGGGGTGGCGGCCATCTGTCCAGCTGCTCTGCGGGTGACTTGGATGGCACCTGCTGCCTGGGACACACACTGGGTTGGGGTAGCTGGGGAGTATGGTCTGATGGTGATCTCTGCAGTGTGTGGTGAGAACCTGCTTAGGACACCTCATCCCACACAGGCTCACGAAACAGGCTGCGGCACGCACTTCCAGCACAGCAGCTCCAACTGCTCACCCAGGATGCACGCTCACAAAACCCGACACCAGCCCTGCTTCCAAGTGAGCTACACCCCTAATCTCTCCTGTCTCCCGTCCTTCTGCCCACCTTAAGTAAGGATCAAGTCTGAGCTTACTTACAGATAAAGATGATTTCCACTGTAATGCCACAGCTGCTAGACCAGCCCAGGGCTTACCAGGGACTTGCAATGCTGCCCACAGCACAAAGTTCCAAGAGTGAAGAGACTCCTGGGAGCTGGGAAACAGCTCAGCAAAGTGCCCAGCCTGACTGGCTGCAGCCTGCTGGGCTCATGGCATAACCTGCAAGCTCTGGGCTCACTGTCTTCCCAAGAACTGCATAGTTCCCCCTCTCACCTTGTCTCTTCTGTGACCCTGAAGGATAGCTTTGCTGTCAACAGGGCCACACTGTAGTGAAGGCAGCTAAAATCACAAGTACCTAAAAATGTCTTCTGAAAACAGGAAATCTAGAGAGTTCCAGCATAAATGCACTAGTAACCTAATACACAACTATAGTGCTCTGGACCCTGCCCTGTTCTAGCACAACTTGACGTATCCAGCCCTCCTGCAGGCCAAGTCACCAGAACCTCAGCATTCCCTTTTTCAGCCCGTTTCCTCAACCCCTTCATGTGTCTGTATGTTCAACTCGGCCTTCAAATCTCTTCCTTCAGACACCCTACTTTCATCAAGCCTTTCTCAGTGCTCCTTGATAAATCAAGATTAAAGGTAAGTTGATTTTAGCGGAAAACTTCTGATTTCCTTGGCACATTGGGAAGGTGAAAATGAGAAACAAATTCCATTTTTGCATTTCATTCAAGCTGAGTCACTTTGCAGTTCTTTTTCCCTAGTGTAACAAAAATTCTGTGGACAGAATTGCTCACTTTACTGTCCTCACAGCAATAAATCAGCAGCTCTTCCCACTGCTTTTATGGAGACAAATCCATCACCGAAGGTTTTTAATTGCTCACTGTATTCTTTGCAGAATTCACTGGTAAGAGCATTTAGCTCCCAAGGCAGTGAAATTCTGTGACCTCCAGGCTGTAGATGACACTCAGTGATTTGCCCAAGAATACTCAGAAAGCAACACCAGAAGCTGGCTCTGATCCCTGCCTGTGTACAAGCACTTGTCGATCACAAATAGTCTTGACCACCAGATACAAATACAATCACACTTCTTGAAGTATTTATCTGCTGCTGGATATTTAACATATACCACCCTGGGAAGGCTGGATGTATAACTACTACCATAGAGCAAGCAATGCCTTTTCAAATCTCAATGCTATAAACTATCATGGTTCTTTCACTTCACCCAGTGTGGAGCTGGCCCCAGCACAATACCTTTGCCAAGTTTGAATGGCAGCCTTTAAACTATTGAGCTATTCCTGCAGCTCTGAGACATACACAGAGAAGCTGGGCGAACCCAGAGGTTTCCCTGCAATTCCTGGAAATCTCAAGGATGCAGGTGACTTGCAGCACTGCACTATCCTTGTAAGTGATAACAAACAGGATGCTGTGTGGGGTCACTCATGCTAATACAGTTAACACAGGGCAAAAGAGAAGTCAAACATAAATCTTGTTCCTGGTGCAATTAGACACAACTTTGCTGTACAATGGACGCAGTACCACAATCCCACAAGCCTGACTACAATTCAGTCACTGGAGTTCCTCTGAAAACACATGAGACAATCACATATGTGCTTACACACACTGCAGAGAGTTGAGCCTCTGAATTGAGAGGGTTATCAAGTTTTACTGCTTGGCAAGCTGGGCCCAGACCACATCCACAAAAAGCCAATAACCACCCAACCTGAAGCTGGTTTAAGAGGAGATGAAGATAACAGAAATCCAATACTTACTTTATGAGGCCATCCTCCATGTAAATGTCAGCATAGAATGACTGGTCATCATTGACTATTCGCCCTCCTTTAATAAGGAGACGATCACTCTGAAAAGGGAAGAGTACAGCAGCTGTCAGTAGCACATAACACACATGCTTCGTTCACTTTTGACTGAGAGGGTGGTTAGACACTGGAACAGGTTGCCCAGGGAGGTTATGGATGCCCCAATGCTGGTGGTATTCAAAGCCGGGTAGGTTAAGTCCTTGAGCAAACTGATCTAGTGGGAAGTGTCCCACTACAGGGAGTTGGGACTACATGATCTTTTAAGGTTCATTCCAGCCCCTTAATATATTGTGATTTTATGATTCTCAGCACTCTGTACAGGTGCTCTCCCACTGCTCACCTCAACCACCGATGCTGCAGAAAGGTCACTGGACGTGTGTCAACACTCCAAACAACAGTACAAGAGCAAGGACTAAAAATGTCATACTCCTAAAGCTGTTTCTAAGTGGGAGCGGGGACTGCCAGAAACACCATCGAGGGAGACTGAGCACAAGGGAGAGTCACTGGGGACACAGCAAATATGCTTCCATAAAATATAGAGAGAAGTCAAAAGCTGCCTACGCCGGGACATTATGCACACAACTTGGCAGGCAGCATGAGCCAAACACCAGCATTTAGAGCAAGTTTGTACTAAGGGCACGTCTCTAATGATACCATGTAAAGTAAGTTGCATTAAAGAAGACAAGTTACTCTCTCCTCTGTTACCACCTTGCAAAAGCCACCAACAGGACAGGCAACCAGCTTTAATCTGTCACTCTCCTGCTGTGCTTAGGGTAATGCTTCTGAGGCATTACACAGGTCCATACAAAAACCAGGAGGCACTGGACTGCACTCCAGTCTCATGATTTACCACCTCTTCTGTTCTCCTTTCTATTGACCAAAATGGCCAGCAGCCTTCTCCAAAGGACCACAGCCAGACATCAGAGAACACCCCAACCAGAAATGTCCTTATGCTCTTCCTGCATTCACACTTTTGGACCAGACAACGCAGCATACACTGATGGGAGAGGATGGGCACTGTCCTGTGGGGAACAGACCCTGTCCAGAGGAACTGGGATGGCTGAGGTCCTGCTCTTCTACCTACCTCTACCTGCACAAGTCTGCATGAGCAGCTGCAGGCAGTACAAGGGCAAACCACCTGATCTCACATATGCCTGCCATGGATTCAGGTGACATAGGCTGACTGCTGTGCCAGAGAACATGCTGTCTACCTGACTGCTTAAAACACCTCCAACAACTCTTCAGCTCTTGATCACACCTTACATTCCTCTCTGTTACCCCTGCTGCCCACAGCCCAGGTTCTGGCATGTAAATACACTCCCTTTCCACAGTCTGAGCATGGACAAGGGCCGACCAGAGCCTCCAGCAGGGCTCACATGCCAGCGTCACCCTGTGACGCTCCGGCATGGTTAATTGCTCTGCAGGGAAATGGGTCTACTCTCCACCCGCCACCCTCGGGGCCATTTCTGAAGTATCGCCACCATGGTGGGAATTTGCAGCTTCCTTTCTGTCAACAGAAGGATGCAAAGAATTCTCCTGCAGCCCGGCAGCAGCCGAAGCCCAGAGCCCCGCGTGCGTTTTTACAGCAATCTCATCCGCACGCAGCGGAGACAAAGGAACTGGGTGGGGAAAGGAGGGGAATGCCGGCGCGCTCAGCCCGCCGCCGCCCGGCGTGCGGGAACAACCGCGGGCTCCCCGCGCCGCCCCGGCGGGGCTGCCCCACGGCCCGGCACACGGCTGGCACCCCCGGCAAGGGGATTTACCCTCCCCGGCAAGGGGATTTACCCTCCCCGGCAAGGGGATTTACCCTCCCCGCCCAGCACAGCCCATAGGGAGCCTCTCCTGCCACCAGGAAAAGAGCTCAGCTGAGCTGCTCCCGGTTCTCCTGCCATCACCGTCCTCTCCAAAAAGCAGACCCGTGGTCAGCCCCGCTTCTTCCCTGACAAGCTAACACATCGGGCAGAGGTGTGCCCAAACTGTGCTAAGGGAGGCCTGGAAGCAAGGGCACGTCACAGCCCCCAGGCACAGCTCCTTCGACATCCTGCACTCCATGAGCACACAGAGATCCTGACCTTGACCAGCGACCTGGGGACCACAGCCCCCTCTCACGAGCAGCTGAGGCACAAGGACAGCTGGCGTGCACTGGCTTGGCAGTCCCAGGTGCTTGGGCCAGAGCACAGCTGTGCTACGCCTCTCCCCATGGGGCACTTGCTGGGCGATGCTCAGCTTTGGGGCTGACGGCCCTGAGCACAGACATGATAACAAAAAAAATCTCCCTGCCCAGATCCACTAACAGCCCTCCATTTGTTTTCTCTTGCCCTCTCCAACTTGCTTTCTCAAATTCAAGGAGCTGGTTCTCACCAGAGTGCGGGAGCATTGGCAAATACTGATGCTGGCCTGCCCTTCCCTGCACACGAGACCAGAGAAAGCCAAGGGAGTCAGGCAGAGCGGCACAGGTGCAGGAGACTGTCACGTTGACAATTACTGAATAAAGTGTTAATATGAGCTCAAGAAATATGCCTGCTCCACGCTCACAAGAGGTCACTCTGTGGTAGATGTGAAGGGCTGCTCAGTGCTAACTCTGTCAGTACACAAAATTGAGAGATCCACAGTCGCTGAAGCACAAACAAGGGATCCATTCAGGAGATCAGGCACTGCTAGAACCCACCATGCCCCCCCGACAGTGAAGGGACTGCACCAGCACCCACCACTGACTGCAAGGAAAAAAATGCAACTGAGTTGAATAAGGAAAATCCAAATGACACGCCCACAGGCTCTGGCATCGTCCAGGAGTGCACCCAGGTGTCAAGAAGCAGGGAAAGAAGAAAGGAAGAGAATGAAGCAGTTATCAGGAAATGAGTCTGACTTAATAGCCAGGCTTCTTCAGTGCATGCTACCAGAGCAGCCCCAGACCACAACAAATGCACTGTTCCCATATCAGGGCTCACTGTGCCTCTGTACACCCGCCACAGCTCTTGCCAGCCAGTGTCAGGCTGTGTCACCAGCCTCTGAGCAGAGGGAAAAGCCCTCCTGCAGCAGGAGCCATGGGGGCATGGCCAGGCAGGGAGCAGCCAGCGCCCGAGCCCCGGCCAGGGCCCAGCAGAGCCTTTGGGCAAAGGGCACCAAAGCAGCAGCGAGTGCGAGACGCTGCGCTGGCCGCGGCTGCACGCGGCTCTGCCCGACCACCGGCACTGACCTGTGCTGACCACTGACCTCCACTGCTGACTGTGCCTCCAAAGCAGCCAGTGACAGCCCATCTGCCAGCGGTGTGGTGCCTTCTGTGAGAATACATTCCCTGCAGGCACAAGAGATGCCTACGAGGCCACGCCTGGAGCTTTCCCTCCAGCACAGCTCTGCCAAAACCTGCCGGATTCACCACCAGCCCTCAACACCTCTCCATGCTGGTAAGCCTTTATGCAGAAGTATCCCTGTCTCTCTCTGTCTGTTTGCATTTGGGATCAAGCTTTCAAATCCATTACCCACTCCCTCATGCCCACACTCTGCTCCTGATGCCCTTAAGCATCATCTGGTCATGTTGAGATCCCAAAGTATCAGGTGGTCTTCAGAGTGATGCTGCAGAAAGAAAGGCAGGCCACACTTCCATAAGGCTGCTGAATCCAGCCAAGAACAGTGCCCACCTCATTTACAAAGCACAAGGGCATAATTAGGGGAGCACAGAAGCAGGTGTATGGCTTTACTGCTTTTTCCCTTGTAAAAGCAGAGACACTAATTGCAGAGGTGTTTCATCAGAAGCTTATGTTTCCTCCTTACTAAAGCACCACACAACAGCATGGAAGAACCCCTGGCTAGTGTCATAGGGAGAGATAGCTGCCAGCTACACTGTGATTCCCTACGGTTTGTGGCTTAGAAATTACATACTGATAGCTACCAGTCCAGTCAGTAACTGAGGCCTTCTTCCCCATGTGTACATGATAGAACATACTGGTCAACACCATACAGACCTCCTTGTTTACAGAGGTGGCAGAGACATCACAGAGATGATGTTTGTGGGCTCCAGCAGGAGAACTGAAGTGGGCATGGCTCACACCAAGAAAAAACATGGGATCTCCAGTCTACCTGGCCTAGGAAAGGATGTTATGACAAAAGCACAAAGACTGAGTAATTTTGATTCAACCAACAGTTCTGTTAACAGGTATTTTGTAAAATCAAGACAAGATTTTAGTCTTCCACCTCTCTTCCTGCAAAAAAAAAAACAAACATACTGCAAGAAAGGAAATACTTGGATTACCTTTCCAAACAGCCAAAGAAAAGAAATCAATAAAAAGTCTCTCAACAGACACACAAGATCTGAAATTGCTATTCTCCTGAGCTGGGCACCCTAGAATCAGCACACAAGTGAAAAGTAATATGATGCTTAGTGGTCTCTGATGCATGGTGCATAACACGAGACAGTGACGAGCAACACATGTATACCAAGCTGATGGAGCCATCACTGAGAAAGCCAGAGCTTTGGCTGACCTGACCTCCCCTCCCCATGTTTCCTCCACAGCACAACTGACAGACACGCCTGTACTTCCCAGCCTTCCATCAATGACTACAGTCTTGCCTGTCACGCTGTCACATACAGCTTTTGACCAGGCTTTTACAAGTCATGTTAGGAATCATTTGCACAGAAATTTATCTCGCACTAACACATGCACCACTCACTCGTGCTCCTGGCCTCTTCACTAAAATGGCTGTCCTGGAAAAGATGAGAAACTGCTGCAAACAGATACAATAGGCAAACTCTGATTTTTCAGATGTTACTGGCAGAAACCGACTACAAATACTGACTACAGCACTGATGAGTACAAGAGGAACCAGGAGGGATTATTTCTGCATCTCCAGAAACACACTAGGCAGTTGAAACAATAGCTGTTGGGAAGTACAAACACCCAGTTTTCCAATACATCCTTTAATGAAAGCCCAACCTGCCCATTGCTTGGGTGACAGAAGTGCAGCATTTTCAGCTTCAGCAAAAAAAGCAAAGGATTTAATAGGGATAAATCAAGCAGCTTGGAAGATTTTATTACCACAGAGGGGAAAGCTGCCATTGGATCCCAGAGGAGCAGGCACAAGCCCTGCATATTGATAAAGCGTATCATAAAGAAAAAGCCCCACAGAACGGGAGAAATCCCACCTGCAGCAGCAGTTGGGGTGTCTCCATTGTGGCCTAAGAATACAGAAAAGACAGTATGTGTAAAGCCATAATATTGCTTGTGAAAGCATCTGAATCTAGGCTGACAAAGGAATTTCTCTTTACAGTGGTCAAGATCTTAATGCTTCTTTGAGAGCATTTTGTTCACATTTGTAAAAAGAATAATGGAAATCAAGTGCTTTGCTTTTCTTTCTTCTTCAGAGGGCCAGAACAGTCCTCCATAGAAAAACCAGGAGCTACAATGAAGCCAGCGAAAAGCCAACAAGATGAAAGACCGGACTGCCTTCCCAGGAGCAAGCCCTCGGCGGCCTCCGCAGGGCGAGCCGTGGAGCAGAGCTGCCAGGCAGAGATCAGAGCAGGAGAGCCCCAGAGGGAGCGCCACGGCAGAGTACCGAAGACCAGGGGCTCCCGCAGCCGCCGCCTGTCGCGGGCGGGCCGGGCCAGGCGGGTCCCGGAGCGCTGCAGCGGCACCACCGCACCTGATACGGCGAGACCGAGGAGCTGCTCGGCGGGGGCACCGAGCACGGGGAGCGCCCTGCGGGAGGCTGGAGCAGCCGCCCGCCCCCTCCAGCCCCGCACGGGGGAACAGCCCCCGGCATCGGGCACCGCCGGGCGCCGGGCACCGACCACCGCGGACGCTCCAGCCCGCGCCGCGCCCGGGGGGCGCGGGTTCTGCCCAGCGCAGTTCACCAGCGCGGCCGGGGCACCTGCGCGGGCGGCGGCTCTTTGTCTGCGCGCCGCCGCCGCCCCGCTCCGACCCGCAACGCCGGACGCCGGCACCGAATTTCCCCCCGGCCCCACGGGGCACCCTGCCCCGCCCGCCGCACCCACCGTGATGCGCGGGATGTTTTTCTTGCCCTGGTACGACATGACGCCGCCCGGTCCGGCCCGACCCGCCGCCGCTGCCCGGTCTGCCTCCGCACCGCTTCTCACAAAGGCGAGACCGAGCCCGCACCCGCCGCACCGGGACGGCCGCGCCCGCCCCGCCCACCGCGCCGCCCGCCGCCGCCAGGGGGCGCCCGGGCCTGGCCCCGAGCAGGGCGCGCCCGCCCCGCCCCGCCCCGCCCCGCCCGGCAGGTGCCGGCACCGAGCCCGGGCACCGACACCGAGCACAGAGCACCGAGCCCGGGCACCGACACCGAGCCTGGGCACCGACACCGAGCACAGAGCACCGAGCCCGGGCACCGGCAACGAGCACCGAGCCCGGGCACCGAGCACCGAGCCCGGGCACCGGCAACGAACCTGGGCACCGAGCCCGGGCACCGAGCACCGAGCCCGGGCACCGACACCGAGCACAGAGCACCGAGCCCGGGCACCGACACCGAGCACCGAGCCCGGGCACCAGCAACGAGCACCGAGCCCGGGCACCGAGCACCGAGCCCGGGCACCGACACCGAGCACAGAGCACCGAGCCTGGGCACCGGCAACGAGCACCGAGCCCGGGCACCGAGCACCGAGCCTGGGCACCGAGCACCGAGCCTGGACACCGCCACCGAGCACAGAGCACTGAGCCTGGGCACCGACACTGAGCACCGAGCCCGGGCACCGGCAACAAGCACCGAGCACCAGCAACGAGCACCGAGCCCGGGTACCGGCAACAAGCCTGGGCACCGACACCGAGCACCGAGCCCAGGCACCGGCAACGAGCACCGAGCACTGAGCCCGGGCACCGGCAACGAGCACCGAGCCTGGGCACCGACACCTAGCACCGAGCCTGGACACCAGCAACGAGCACTGGCAACGAGCACCGACCCCGGGCACTGGCACCAACACCAGGCACTGGCAACGAGCACTGACCCCGGGCACTGGCACCGGCAACAAGCACCAGACACGAGCACCAATACCGGCCCAGGCCAATGCTGTCCGGTCTGCATCTCCACCCAGCCTGCAGGGATGGCCCACGGGAGCGGCCACAATCAGGGCTCTGTGCTGGCCAAGACTTTCCATATAGCACTGGCAAGCAGAATGAACAAGGTCTGTAACAGAACAGGCTGTCTCGGGCTGCCGGAATGCACCTGCATCACCTCAACTTTCTTTCACGTGCACAAGAACTGGAAATATTAAAAAATAATAAAATACAGCACACATCTGGCTCCAGGAATCCTACATGCGACGCAAACACTACAAGTGCTGGCAAGGACTCTTCCAAGGACTTCTTTCCTTTTCTCTGCTGTGACTTTGGTAGGAAGGTTTAAATGGTGGAATTTTTTGCAAGTACTCAGCGTGAGCTGAAACAGCCGGGCCCACAGCTGGCCAGGACCATGCCAGCAAGAGCTGTACCACAATGAGACAAATTTGTCTACCCTTTCCGGCTTGCCACAATCCATTGTGGCTCCAGCAGGTCCTAAGACACACGGCCACCCTGAACCTTGCTTTCTCTTTCAGGCCAGCTGTGACAACACTCTTGCGCAGAGCTTTGAACTCCATCAGCAAGATGCTCCTCCAGATCCTGCTGCCAGGCAGCTCCACTAGGAAAATTTTACAGCCACACCTGGCAAGGACATTGCTGTAAATCCAATTCTACTTTCTGGCAGAAAAATAAGCCATCTGATCTGGGTGACCAACACCCAAACCCTCCCTCCAGTTTGCTTTCTGAACTAGAACCTAACAACAGCATCAGGGTCCTGACAGGCACTCTGCTCACCATGGCATGCACAGGCAGAGCCATCTCACAGCACAACCCCTGACACTGCAGCCAACTTTGACTGCTACAAAGCCCTGAGAGAAGTGGGTGACAGCAGCGTGGACTGTCAGTAGCGTGTGCTCTGCAGTAACCCAGCCTAAAGCTTTTCCTACCCACTGAGTCTGTTACTCTGTGTGCTTCTGCTGAAGTTCTTGGCTAGTTTTACTAAATTTGTATTTATTCTAAACTCAAAAACCTTTCACCAGTTTGAAGTCAAAGTCAGCAGATGCCCACCAACTTATTACTACCAGGACTGTGAGAACACTGACAAAATTGCAAGGGCTGCTTGGCCCTCCTGTTTCCCTGCCCCAGCCACTATGCCACTGCTGGTGAGCTGCTGCACCCCTGCAGTCAGCAAGAGACAGCTGGAAACCTTCCTCTCTACAGCAGATCCATGGACAGGGGATGTCTGCAAGCACCAGGCAGTGAATGGGGGAGCAGTGCTGTGCCACAGCCTCTGCAACTAAAAGCCTGTGGGGAGAAGATCTATTACCAGACCACACTGTTCTTGTCACAACACTGCAATGCATCAAGAACAGGTCCTGGTCTCTACTAAAATTAGAGTAGACCCCTCCTGGGTCTGGGAGGCAAGAAACAGACTCAACTCCTAACCTCATCACCAAACCTCATCACCAAACCTTGCAAAACTTCACTGACACATTTTCTGGAAAGTTTATGAGTATCCCCATGCCTGGTGGTGCCACATTCACTTAGTCTAGACTCAGAAAGAGCAGCAGCTAATTAGTTAATAATAGATAAATGACTATACAGCTGCTGCTGACTTCAACACTTGGACAGTTTCAAGAGTCAAGCTTGCATCAGCCCCCTGGATGCTGGCCAGCCACAGTGACTTCAGATCCCTAGTTTGAAGAGATGTGCTTTCCTCATGGTTGCTATGTGACACTCGCACAAATACAATCAAACACCCTGCCCTGGGCCCAAAACATTCAAAACAGAAAAAAACTTTTTCCATAGGATCACTTCCAGGTGCAGTGTGTGAGGCACTACTCACACGCTTTAAAATATCCTCTATGAGAAGCATGGTCAATCTGAAAGTTACTTAAAATGGCAATCCTCAGAGCTCAAAAGTTCCTCATGGCTCCAGGTGTTTGTGGACAGCCACAAATGAGAAGAGCCAGTGGTGTGAAGACAGAACAGAAGGCCCATGCTGCTGCAAGGACTTTGGCACCAAAACAAATGCAGCTCTGACTGTGGCCCACCAATGCCCAGCAGCCTGGCTCAACCCCCCTCTCCGGGGACCAGGAGGCTTCTGACCTGACTCTAATGCAAAGGTAAAAAGCAGATCCCACCAGCCCTATGAGTCCCTGACCAATGACTCTTATACAGGCACAACCAACATTCAGTGGATATCACCAGTCATGGAATTACCTGGGCTCAAATGTCATAATGTTCAGCAGATTTGCCAGGCCAGCCTGTCCCCATGCATACAATCTCCTCCTCCCATATATATTCTTTGCATTAAACCATCTCCTCTGCTCTCCTAGCAAATGAGTTTTCAGAGGTTAAGTTACCTCAGAGGCAGTGAATCCAAGGGACAGAAACACCATTCCTGCACCAAAGTGGGAAGTCCTGTGCCCCCAGAACAGTTCCTGCACACCCAGAGCCCCTGCCATGTTCCTGGAAATACCTGTTTCAAGCAGGCTCAAAACAGGTTGTGTCAGTGCAGGGCTGGCTATCTGTTTTACACCTGGCAGCAAAACCCAGTTTCTTTTCTGCTTACAAATTCCATAATGACCAACATGTCCTGAGAAAAGCATGATGTTTTCAAGATCACATCAGCCCAAATAACACTCACATCATCATATCAAAACCCTGGCAGAGCAAGATTGGCCTGCCACCTCAGTGCCCCAGATGCAGTGGCCAGGTACCCCAGAGGCTACTCCTGCCAGCCAGCCCCCTGGCACCACTGCACTGCCCACACACCGGGGCCAGCCACTGCCAAAGCCCTGACCCCCCAGAGCTGAGAACGAGGACAGAAGGAAACCAAGGACTATTGCCACAAGATAGCGTGAAAAATCAAACTACTTCTATGCCATAGGGTAAGTTTTGTGGTAAAACATAAACTCTTTGCAGCAAGCAGAAACTCTTTAACTGAATCCCTAATTTCTCTGGAAATCTAGTCCTGCTGCATAACTCTCATGGAATCCAATATCTGTCTTCTTAAACAGGGGGGTGGGATAATGAACTCAACAGTTTTGCTTAAGTGCTGGCAATAACCTCTGTCCTAGCACGAGCAGCCAAAGAACTGACTCTTATTGCTGTGCTTCAGGCATCAGATTTCTTAAAAAACACAAACACATATATGTGGGATTTTTTGCAATAAAGACCTGAATATTTAGTATTCAACTCCACAAACTGTAACGCAAGTTAACTGTTCCATTTGTTATGTAGGAACTAGTTCAGTGGGTTGGATTTGTTCCTATTGTTTGTAAAACTAACAGATATGATGTGACTCCACATTATTCTCGTATAAAAAGAACAAATAAAACCAAAACACAGATGCTGAATGGGGTGATATTGAGGTGATGAATTAATGCTATTGAAGTGCTCTAGGATCCCTTCCACAAATTCAGGATTTTAAACTGCTAAGGCAGTGCACAACTGCAACTTCAGGTTGTGCCAAGCTGCCTCATGAAGCACAGACTGCTGTTGGCTTGGTGTTCCTGCTATAAATTGCTGGCACTGGAAACCAAAAAGCTGAATGCTGAAGTCAGAGCACATTCTACAAGTGTCAGAAAAACGAAGAGAGGATCAAGTTAGTCCAAGCTTTGTTCTCCAATCGAGGCAGCCCTGCCTGTATTTCCAGGGTGTATCACAAGTTAGATATCAAGTGGTATAACACACACCAGAAAAAAGCAAAGGACTGGCTCCTCCCAGTCTTCTGGAGGGGACGAACTCTTTGCCTGCTTTCATTGCCCAGTAGTTTCCTTTGCATTTTTTTCCCCTTCCTCCCCAGCCAACAGAGCTGCCCCAGCCTGAGGTGAAGCCACAATCCCATGTTTGTGGGACCACAGCCAGTTGCATTAGAAACGACAACTTAAGCTGCAGAACCATGCAGCAGGAAGGACTAAGAGTCTGTCTGTCTAGCACCATGTGCTCCTGCCTCTGTGACTGCATAGGAGGGCAAAAATGCAGGGTCTCTGCATGGCTGAGCACTGAGGAGGAACGTGGAGGATGCCTCCACAGGCTTCTGGTTGACCTTCCTGGGCACCAAGGGTAAGGCTCCTTCCCTGCTCCTCAGAGCCCTGCTGCCTCTGTGGATGCCCAGTGTTGTGGCTCTCCAGCACCTGTACATACATCACCAGCCTTCCGTGAACATCCTGGCCACAGGAATTCACAGGGTGTCGACTGTGACCTACAGAGAAACTCTCTTTTTACTTCACGACAGTAAAGTGAACACAGTAATCCACTCTGGCTAAACAAATGGCATGATAGCTCTCAGAGAAAACTACAGGACCCTTCAGAAGGGTGAGTCCACACTGGCTATTACTGATGAAAACCTGCACTGAGTTAAATCATTCCTATTAAAAACAGTCTCCGCGAATAGCCCAGATCAGCACGGAATCTGGCCCCACAGTGTTGTTCCTCCAAATCTTAAGTCTTGTGTGGCAAAAACTCTTGCTGCAGCAGAACTCAGTAGCAGGGAAACTAACCTCCTGCTTAGAGGAAAGAACACCTGAAGGACACTTCAGGTGCCCATCTCTTGTTCCCCAGGCAGCCCACCAGCCCACAGAGGCAGCTCCCCATAGCCACAGCCTCCACACTAGTCCCCTGAGTCACCACGCTAATGACTGTCACTGTCTGTCCCTAAGTCCACTGGCAAAGCTCAACCTCCCACTGACAGAGCAAAGGCACAGCTCCCAGCTGCTTTGAGCTATATCCCCACCATGACTTCAGTACACTCCAATATACAGCCGAGCTTTTGTCCTTCCAATAGACTTTGTGATAAAACAAAGCAAGGTCGGACCATGTGCCTGGGTCTATATTATGCTGTCCAGTTGCATGACACCACGTGTTATCATGGGGCATTTATTCACTGGAGTTGTCTCCCTGTAGAAATGCTGGGGCTTTAATTGTAATTAATGTCATTATAGAAAAACAAACAAACAAACAAACAAAGATGTGTTGGTCTGTTGTACTTCCAATAAACTGTTCACTGCAAAAATTAGAAGACAAATCTCTGTCTGTTGTCCTGGGCACAGGCAAGTCTCTTACTTTCAGCTTCTCTAATAAACAACTTGCTTGGGCAAGAGTAGATGACTTGAGCTCTCTCACTGTTTCTTAATCTGTGAAATTATTCAGAGTTCAATTTGCCTTAACAAAAGTGCCTTTGTGTGCCCTGAATCTGCAGAGTCCAACACAGGGAAACTCCCCATGGCTGTGCAGGCAATGGGGCTCAGCATGCACAGTTCATTTCCCATTGCACTGTCCTATTCTGGGTCACCCCAAAGCTTGAAAGCCACAGTAATATGTCACACAATTCCTTTTAGCCAGGCACACACAAAAACCCAAGAAGTTGCCCACCCTCTTAGGGAAGATGTACAGATAAAAGGGGTTACTTACTTACTGACCCTTACTTTCCTGCTGCTTATCAGCTGAAGGCCTCAGAGGAAGAAATCTAGAGGCAGAAATCATCAGGAAGAGAGGAGCTGCTGAAGGAAATCCTCAGCTACAAAACACCGGAGATAAGGGTCTACATAAGACCTTAAAAGGGAACAAGGCTTTTTTGAATTTTTAGCACAGCTAATAAGGAAAAGCTCACAGCAAAGCATGCAGACAGACTGTCAGGAGCTTCAGCTCCTTTTCCACCAAGCAACAGCATAAAATTCTTCATGCAGTGGTTAGTTCTGCAGCTGCTACTTAAACGACGTGGACAAGGTTGATACTGACAGGAATGATGTTAATTTTGTTCCTGACTCTGTAAAACAGCTGTAAAGGAGCAAAGCTCAGGAACACAAACTGAGAAGCATGCCAAAGCATGCCAGTAAGAAACCAAAAAGCAGAGGCTGAAGAAATTAAAGTGCAATGAAAAAAAGCTCAAATTAAGCATTGCCTAGCTAGACATTCCTATAGAAGACAGTGGACACTTAGGACAGCCTGATGCTTTTCCCCAAAATCGAGACAGCTCAAGTTACCACAGTTCACTGCCGTGCTTCCACTAGGCTCATGCTAGTGAGGTTAGGCTTCCAGATCACCAGTGGCTGCTGTTTATCAGGGTTTGCACTCCAGACCCAAGTGGAGGTTTCTGCAGAAGGCCAAGACAACCACTACACCTCTCTGTGCTAAGATGCAGGTGATTTTTTATTCCATCTTCAAAAATGGGGAGGTGGGAGGAGGTTTGCCCCTGTTCACAGTTGAAAAAGAGTGACCTTAAGATGGCTATTAAAAAGTTCAGCTCCTAACGAATTTATTGATCAACAACAGTGAATAGCCTTACTTGCCTGATGCAAAAATGAGCCACAGGACCTCAGGACTGAAATCCCAAACAAGATATTCACACAACACTATTAACTTAGCATCTTCTTGCCCAACTGCCAGTGCAAACAGGACCAGAACCAGCACAGCAAGCCATCTCACCCTCCAGCAGAAGGACTATAGTGCGGAGCTGGATGGAATAATTTATCACTTTCACTTTGGTGTAAATTGAGAAACTTTGTGCCTAGTGATACTTTCAACGCTGTCACTTCCAGATCAATGCGCCGCCCCCCACAGCTAGTACTCCTAGTTTGTGTCCGTGACAGATAAGGATCTGCCTGGTTTGAAGTAGCAGCTCCAAAATCCCCACTGGTTTTGTATTTCTTCCATGTTCGGTGGCGCGGGAGTAGCTATTCTTTCATAAAAGTATAAAAGAGCTCCTGCAGCAAACCGAGCCAGCGACTCTGACTCTGCCGGTGCCGACATCCCGCTCGGCGGGCGGAGCTCCGCGCACCGGGGACGGCCGCGACGGTGCCTCGCCGCGGGGGCGGCGGGGGACGCTGCGGGCAGCCGGGGCGGAGGAGCCGCCGCAGCCCCACCGGCGGCTCCTCCGGGGCCAGCCCCGGGGGCGAGCGGCGGCCGGGCCCCCCCGCGGCCCCACACCGCCCCCAGACCCCGCCCCGCGGCCCGCCGCCCCGGCCCCGGCCCCGGCCCAGCCCCGCCGCGCCGCCGGCCCCTACCCTGTCGTCCGCGGGGGCCGGGTCCTGCAGCCGCTCTTCACCGGAGGTGGCGCCGGGGCCGCCAGTGGTCTGACCGGGGCCGGGGGCCGCGCCGGGCGGAGGGTCGGGGCCGGCCGGCGGCGGGGCGCGGCGCTGCCCAACGCGCAGCGCCCCAAAGTCGAGGGTCTTGCTCTCGAAGGCGCCCTCGACGTTGCAGAAGAGCCCCCCGCGCTTCGGACGAGGCGCCGCCGCCGAGCCGGGCCGCGCCAGGTACACCGGCAGCTCCTCGTCGTCGCGCCGCCCGTCCGCCGCCATCCCCGCCGCGCCGCCAGGACGGGACGGACGGGGCGGGCTGGGGCGGGCCTGGGCCGCAGGGCGGGGCGGGCCCGACGTGAGGCTGAGGGGCGGCGGGACCCGGGTGGGTGGCGCTCGGTCGGAGCCGGGCTCGGCCGCCCCGGTGCCGTCCGGGCTGGACGTTGCTGTGCGGGGAGCCGCCACCGGCCGCCTTCCTGGGACGGTGCAGCCGTGAGGCCGGAGCGGACACACGGGAGCGCCGCGCTGCTGACCGCGCAGATGGGCTGTGCCCGGGCGCACCGGCAGCGTCCCCGACAGCCGCGGGTCGGTTTTCCCCCGCCGGTACGTGGTGCAGCCCGCAAACCAGCGTTCCTCGCAAGCCCGGGGCCGTACCTCATTCTGCTTGGGCCGCGGTTCCTGCAGACCCACTGCGGTTAGGTGGGCGCTGCACCAGACATGAGCAGCGTCCCCTGCACAAAGGCTTCACTGCTCCCAAACGCGACCACGGGTGTTCCTGACTGACCGCACAAACCAGCTCCGTCTGTTGGCTAGTTTAAGGTGTTGCTTTGAGAGCTCCATTGCGACTTAATTTCAAAAGTACTTGAGGCCCGAAGGACAGACAGACAGACAAGACTGGGTCTTGTAAATGCCAGTGGCTGTATAACAGTAGTAACCTGTGAAATCTATCGTGAGCAACAAAACTGGAGCTTTGACTAAAATCGTTTTCCAAGTGCTCATTTCTTTATCTAGAACAAGTGTGCATGGTACCTGGGCTCGACATACTGTCAAGTGATTTCTCACACCACATTTTTGTGTTATGTGATATTGTCAGTCATTCTTTTTTCAACCTTTTCTGCAAAAACAAAACAATGCCATTATCTCTGCCAGTCCTCCAAGGACTGGTGGTTCTTAAGGAAAATCCACATGGAGCCTGACCCTTAATGGGTCAGAAAAATGACCCTGTGATTAAGCCTGGAGAGACAGTCTGGGGGCACTGGCTGACTGAGGCTTGAGGCTGTGTGGGAGGAAATGGTTTGGGATCATTTCCCTCCTTTTGCACACTGGGAAGCAGTCTGCTTTTGTAACTGGACTTGTACCAGCGTCAATAACTGAATCCATTTTTTTCTCCATCTAAGTGGAATAATCTACAGTAACTTGAATTTCTGAATAATTATTCAGGTCTAAAAGGTTAGGAGAAGAGAGGATGGACTAAATATAAACAGACTGTGTCTGTGGACTTGGAAGAGTTACTTTAAAAGCCTTGCGTTACACAACACGGTGAAATACTGGTCAGTGTCTGCCCTTACGTTCTCTAAAGCAGCGCCAGAGAGGGTTGCATTTGTTTGTTCTTGGGCTCTTATATGAACTTTAATATACAGCTGCCCCAGCGTTGTGGTTTCATGGTGCTAGCACCATGAGTGCCATGCCCGCACCAGAGCCCTGCTGCCACCTCAGCAGGATGTGCCAGGAGAAGAGCCCAGCTCTGTCATGTCTCAGATGCAAGGGCAGCAGCAGTGGCTGGCAGCTAGAGAAGGAAGTATCCCTTCAAATAGCCAGAAAACATTTGTTCTGGAGTTTTTTCTACTCCTCCTGGCAAATGCCCCTCCTCTGTAACTGGATGCTTAGCAGCAAGACCACCAGTAGTGGCCAAGGAAATGCACACAAAGTGGCTGCCCACCAGGTCTTTACCTTCCTAAGGGACTGCCTTAGCATAAAGGAATTAATCCTCCTGCTGCAAGTGGGATCCACTGAGTAGAAGATGAAACCCCCTCTCAGACAGCTTCTGCCCCCGGTGAGTGGGATGTGCTGATTCTGGAGCTGGAGGCTGGCATGCTTCCCACAGCGAGCTGAGCCCCTGCCTCCTCGTGGCTGAGCAATAGCACATGAGGAGTGAGCCTCTCCTGGGAGGAGCAGCGTGGCCCTGCACTGCAGGCTGCCCTGTGCCTGTGTGCACTAACCACAGTGCAGTTAGAGTGAGCCCCTTCTTTTGGCTGCGACATCTCCGTATAGCTGTGCAACTTTATGGGGAATTGAAATTCTCTGGAATGGGGCCTGGCCTTTGTCTGATTCTGCAAATGTACAAAAATTTCAGCATTGTACTTTAACAGCAATATTTATGTAAATCCTGATTTCAATGTTTATCTTTCCTGGTGCCTTACTGCATAGATGGTCGCACTGAAATTATCTGCACCGGTAAAGGAGTACGGGGCTCTTCTGGGGAGTGAAGGCTTTAAAACCTGACTTTTAATGAAAATCATTCCCTGTATAAAAGGCAGTTCTTGATTTTTACTTTTCAAATTGCCATTCACTTATAAGATCTTTTTTGTTAGGTGTTGTAAGGCTACTAGCTCAAGAATACCATGAAAATTGAAGTTTGTATTCAGTGTGTGTTCACTGCACAGTTGCTTTTGAGCCTAGCAGAAGGCATTATTTATATTTCTGTATATGTATGTCTTGGATCAGATGTGAAGCTTTTAATTATACGATGACAAAATGTCTGCCTCCTGTAGTTAAGTAAATGTTCTCTTCTTTAAATCACATGTTTATATGCTCATGGACAAAAATGTTTGTCAGGCAAACAGTCATGAGAGGCAACCTCAAACCCTGCCGGCAAAGCAGCTCTCCTCTCACTTCTCTGTACAGAGATTGAAGATGGAAATCAGGGAGAGGATCCAGTGGGAAGGCTGCTTCCCCTGCCTGAGCCCAGGGAGGATGGAGATGGGTAGGACGTAAGCTCACGTGCTTTGTGCTGCCGTGGACTCACCAGAGCCAACAGTACATCCTGCAAGGGTTTCCTTGGCTCAAGGGCTGGGTTCACATCCTGGCCCCAAAACAGAAGTGCTGGTCCTCCTGGGTCAGGAATCTGAGCTGAGCCTGGCAGATGGGCACTGCTGGTTGTCTCATGAAGGAATAGAAATAGGCTGCTCTTCTAATCTAAGGAACAGCATTTATTTTATGGGAAATTCTGTAGTGGCAAGCTTCTAATTCATGTCTTTCTAGCTGAGTAAGAGCTGTCTAAGGCACACTGAGAAATGGAAATCAGTCATGTTACAAGGTGAGCCGCACTGGTTATGAATGGGGGAATGGTGCAGCCTTCTGAGAAGTGGTCTTTAAGCAAATCCCTTTCTGCAAAAGGATTAGTTAATAAGATGGGACATAATCACCCCATCTGGGGTGTGCATTTTCTCGTTTGTGCTCTCAAAACCCCAGTGCTGGTTTTCTTTGTCCTCACCGGCTGCTGCCAGAGCACCGGCTGGGGTTCCCGTCAGAGCCCGTGCAGGGAAGCGCGGGCTCGAAACGCCCGAGCCTCAGCACGTCCCGTGAGAGGCACAGCGTATCGTGTCACTTTCTCGAGCATTTTCTTCATGAGGCTGCCAAACTTACTGTTATCTTTTAAATGTTTGAAGAGGAATTCAAATTGCCAACTGAATCATTCAAATAGCAAAGGCACTGACAGAGAAGTCAAATTAGGTCATTTTGCCTACCACTGCCAAGACACTTTTGTCCTCCAATAGGTATTTTCTGATGACTTTGCTAATTTATTTTCCATTTGTCAGGGCAGTGGGCAGTTTCTTATTTGGAAAAAGTCTACATCCTCTGCTGGCAAACTTCTGTGCTTGTTCCCAGCTCCCAGATGCTTTGTGCAACACCATTCTATCTGTAATAAAAATAGAAAATGGTTTAAAGTAGAAAATTGTTTAAAAGAGTGAAGCATGTCCCAGATTGTGACATGTTGATCACATAATGCTGCCTGTGTCACTGGAAGTTGCTCATTACACCAGGAAGCATCTCAGGCTCCGTAGCTGTGACTACAATGCTCACTAGACTCAGAGAATATTGTGTTATTTGAAGGAAATAGACTGTTGACATTAGGTGGGATTTGACCCCTTCCTTCACCAAAGCTGACAAGCCTGAGCTGTGTCCTGAGTGAGGACATTTCCTTCCTTGATGTCAGATCCATACAGAATGGTCTTACACTGATTTTCCTGTGAGTCTGGAGGCAGCAGATCTTTGATTGCATGTGAAAAGGATGTGATGCAATGACTGCATAACATTGTGAGCAGGGTAAATGTACATCAGCTTTTGTAGCTTGTTTTCTTCTAATGTCTGTGGGTTCAGCTGGAGAAGCAGCAGGACAGTGGTAGTAGCAGGTTAACACTGATTTCTTTTGATTCCTACAGGATTTGATAAAACTGCATCCCTTTATTACATGCATGATAAGCTGCAATGATGAAGTAAGTCCTAGTTGTCTTGTTTCATGCAAAGTTAGAGCTGCCTTCTCATACTCTGCAGTCATGATTTACAAGAGTGTCCTGTTTCTGGAGGCTGACAGATAAACAGGGTTGTTCTACTGTCATTCTTGCAGCAATGTCAGGACAGCCCCTGGCAGTGCCTTTCATGTGTCTCAGGGAAAGTCAGGCTAAGTACAAATGCAGAAGAAACAGTGAAAGAGTCAAGAAAATCTGACTGTCTCACATTTAGAAGCAGAGGTCAGAGATGGGTGGGCTTCTTTGTTCACTCAGAAAAGGCATGTTTATGAAGGGCAGGTGACTGATGAGCCTGCTATCTCAATCAGCTGGGGAGGGCTAGTGGCTGATGCCTGCATCACCACACTCCAGTTTCTAAACTTTCAGACGGGCATGTTAGAAGATGAGACAGACCTTTGTGATCCTTCAGGCTGCTGTGCATATTGGTCCCTGGGAAACTGCTGTGCACAGGGTGTTGTCCTTGGTGAAATCCTTTACCAAAGCCAAACCACTGCAGAGTCAGAAAGGCAAAGCATTTGACTCTGTCAAAAGCTTGTTCATTATTTAGTGCCAAAACCACAGGGAGAGTGGGTTAATAGTGTGGTAATTTCTACTGCAGAATGCTATTGTATTGTTGGAGAGAGTAACTTCAAGCAACACACACAGCCTGACTTCAGCATGCTGTCAGTCTGTCATACTAACAGAGACCACAAATC
Organism: Motacilla alba alba; assembly: GCF_015832195.1. NCBI lineage: Eukaryota > Metazoa > Chordata > Aves > Passeriformes > Motacillidae > Motacilla > Motacilla alba. The sequence continues at coordinate 18,116,360 of NC_052028.1, forward strand.
TGATAAGCAGCTGGAAGTTATAATCATCTGTGCTTGGTTATTCCAAGAATATTTCTGAAATGCAGTAATGCTTTTTGTTCCCAGATTTGTTTAGTGCTGAGCAAAACCCTATGGAAAATTCCAGTATTTCAACACATGGGGTATTTTTTTCCTCCTAAAATGAGCTGCTAGTCAAAATATTAAGAAATTATAATTGTGGAAAAAGAGTTCTGAAAAATTTTCTGAGGGGAATATGGATTCTCCTTCTCCCTCACCAAGTCCTCCAACGAAGGATTACTATCTTCTCAGTGTGAAAGGGCTCCCGTGGCACTGCAGGCCTTGCAGTCAGATGCAAACTGAGTCAATTACAAAGTTACTGGGGACAAAAGGCACCAGAGGTAAGTAATGTTTTCAAGAGGGTCAGAAGCACAGATCTGGCATCAGTATGAAACTGCAAATATTCCAACCTGACTAGAGTGTGCTGGGCCCATCTGAAGTAACAAGGAGGAACAGGTGATGACACTGGAGGTTCTGCACATCAGGTGAGCTCCAGCCACCTTCTATTAAGATGGACACACCCAGAGATGTCTCTCCAGATTTCTAGGAACAGCCAAGTAAACTTGTAGACATCTTCTGTTGTTTGCATGTCAATGGGTACCTTCAGGATCACAGTTTCAGGAATGGTGAGATTTTAGCCACTGTAACAGCTGTCTGGCTTGGTGTGGTGTGGGCCATTAGGGCCTGGATGAGATGGATTTATGTAGGAAAACACATATTTCATGTAAGTTTGAAGCCCAGGATATTGTGACAGACATGTGCCACCAGATTCACTTCAAGAGCAGTCAGCCCACTTCCTCTGAGTCCATGTTCTGCATCTCAAAATCAGTCTCTTTCCACCTGGTCCTGTTTGTTCCCTGCTTCTTGTGTGGCATTGTCCAGCATCTTCCCTAAGCTGTGAAGCCTGGTTTGGCTGTTCTCACTGTGTGTTTGGCCTCTGTTGTGATAGCAAATGCTGACTTGCTTCCAATCATATCTGTTGTTGTGACTATCTCTCATTCCAGCTTATCTTAGGGATCACCAGCTACTCTCCTCTGTGCCTGCTTTACTCCCAGAAATGATTTGGAGGACTAAGCTGAGATTTCCTTGTTTCCATGGTGTTGCACTTGACCTAATCAACCATTGCAGACCTAAAGTGTCCTTTCTTTCAACCTCTCTCTCCTTCAACCTGTGGCTTCAGGGGAGCACACTGATGCAAAAATGGGTGGTGTATCTAGAGATAATTAGTGATTATGTGCCAGTGATTACAAGCCTATAACAAATAATTAGATGTCAGCAGAGTAGAATCACAGTGCATTTAAAGGTACTATGTTTGCTTGTTTGTTTATATGGCTCCATGTGACAGTGAGGAAACAACCATTCAAATATACTTTGGCCAGGCTGGCGAAAGAAACAGAGCTGTCATTAGTGCATTTTTTGTCATGGCCCTGCACAGCCTGGATCATGCAAAAGAAGCTCTCTAAGTACTGCAGAATCCAGGCTGTGACTGAAGATCCTAGTCTGCTTGCCTGTCAGTCTGTTTGCTGCTGCTTTGGAGGAAAACCGTATTCTGTAAACTGGAGTGACTGATGCCATGCAGGAGCTAGAACCTGTGCTTGCCATGGCTGGGACTACTTCTTAATTTTTCACTTAATTTTCATACCTCCAGCTGATCTAGTTATGTTAGAAATTGTGTTCAGTCTGTATTCGCTGTCCCACCAAATTCTCCTTTGAAATCAGTGTTAAACTGTCCTACCATTAAGGACAGGTGGGCTATCCCTTCCACACAGATGTTAAAATAGAAAAAAATAGATAATGTCCACCTATGTTGCTTGCTAAGTATGTCCTAGGGAAAAGCTTACAGTCCCCACTTTTCAGGGAATAGAAGAAAAAGGCTTCTATAGTACCAAAATCCATCACCCAAACACAGCCTGCCTTCCGCTCCTTTGTAAGACCACTCTTTTGCAAGCAGTCTTGGGATTGGTTGTTCCTTCAACTCTTTTTCAGCTGCTCATGTGAAACCCACGACTCTATCTGAAGGCCAGAACCCAATCTCAGCTGCATCAAATACACCTGGAAGAAATCACATGAAAAAGGGGGACTTAATCCCAAATAAAGCCTGCTACATCAAGGTCGGTGTCAGACTACCTTTCATTGCTATTTCCCAGGGAAATCCTTACCTTATGGGATTACTGTATTGCACAGACATTAAATTAAAATCAAGGTTTTGTCTGTGTGCTCATACCCACCTTTGTTCCTTGCTTTTCCTAGCTTCCTAACTTCTGACTTGGTTCTTTCATCTCAGCTGCTTTTTACTTCTAAACCAGTGGACAGTGAGTGCCACACCTTGGGCAGACAGTGGTGGAAAGAGCTGAGATGACTCATCAGACTGCAGGCTGTCTAACAGGGAATTGTGCATCACAAAATTCCATTGTGCTGAGTGTCACTGCTTTATGAATTTTACTAAATATGAAAAAATAAAGATGAAAGAGAGAACAGATAGTGAGCCAGATGCTATCTTGATGGAGAGGCTGGAACCCAAGGTCAAATTGCAGCATTTTAATGTTGGTCCTTTCCTGAGCATAGGTGAGTTATCAGCATCAATTGCTGAGAACTTTCAAATCACAGTAAGGTATTTTGGATTGGGAAATTGTGAAAGGCAGTTTGTTAGTCATTTCCCTATTATAGCATATAAATGTTGCATCTTTTATGATAAGCTTTGAATGCCTGAGACTGAAATCAATCTGCATCCCAGATGTGCTAATGCCTTACCTGCAATTCAGCTTCTATGCATCCAGGAAAATTCTAAGAATTTCAGACCCATAACTGCCAAAAGAACCACTCACATTCCGTGAAGCTAAAATCCTTTTCCCTTTCCCTGTACTTGTTGCATTGCTATGGAGCGAGAGATTTCTCTTGATAGAACACGGCTAAGAACATGGCAGGTTACTTTTGCATTGTGCCCCTTCTGATTCTCTGTTAGTGATTTACCTTTCCATTATTTTTGATGTATGTGTTGATACAGAAGTGGGAACCTGTGTGTGTCACCCACACATTTGTGCATGTTAGGTGCAGGTTGAACAGTGTTAGGTGCCATATCCATTGTTTGTTCTTAAAGGTTTAGACTAAGTGGCTGTTGCTCAAAATATTCAAATCCTTCTTTCAGTGACTAGGCTAGCTGATAAAAATCCAAGTAACAGATACCACGATAACTTCTGAAGTTTCTGTGCTGAGAATGTAAAAACAGAGGTTTGTCTTTCCTGCCAAGCTGGAAAGCTTGAATTCTTTTCATGGCCCCTATCAGTTAAGCAATTGTAACTACTGTCTGGCTTACCTGGGACTTAAAGAAGGATCTTGGGGGAACTGGTCACTTTAAAAGTTCTCTGTTTTGTATACAAAGAAGCCCAAACTTCTGTAGGTTTTTACTATAATACTTGGTTGATTTTGCTGTTCTTATCTCTTCTTAATTCTCAGAAGTGAAAGTTTAGCACCAATGCTTTCTATCTGTATTCAAAACCAAGAGTCTGGTTTGAGAGAGTGTGCTGGTTCTGGATGAAGAGGTTTACACAGAGGGCTTTCCCAGCATCACCTCTGGAACTCCTAATGCTGCAGGGGGTCTGACCTACAGCTCAGACGGCTGCCCACTCCTCTCCTCTGGCTTGTCTTATAGACTTGTAATATGTATGCATTAATTGTGTTAAGGAGTGTGTACCTTTTCTGTAATTTTTCTGTACTTTACTTTGTTTGAAACTTGCTTAGTAATAGTTTCTAATGCATTCACGTTTTTCCTTTGAGTGTATCAGTAGCCCTTTCCACAACAATAAAGAAAGGACCAGATTTTCCTGGCACAGCTCTAACAACAAGGGTAGCTATGAAACAACCCAAACTGGAGTGCTGGGGACAGTGCAGGCATCCGTGAGTGGTCTGCAACTGAGGAAGCATTGCTGGGAACATGGCAAGGGAAGTCCTAAAGCATACCGACGGAGAGAGTTACTGTGGTTCTGTGCTGGTTTCAGCTGGGGTAGAGTTAATTTTCTTCACAGTGGCTAGTATGGGGCTATGTTTTGGATTTGTGCTGAACACAGAGTTGATAATGTAGAGGAGTTTTCGTTATTGCTGAACAGGGCTTACACAGAGCCAAAGCCTTTTCTGCTTTTTGTACAGCCACAATGGCAAGGAAGTTGGGGGTGCATGGGAGGCTGGGAGGAGACACAGGCAGGACAGGCGACCCGAAATGACCAAAGGAATATTCCATACTAGATGATGCCATGCTCATATCTAACATGGGGGAAGAAGGAGAAAGGCGCGACATTTAGAATTATGGCATTTTTCTTCCCAAGTAACCATTCCGTGGGATGGGGTGCTGCTCTCCTAGAGGTAGCTGAACACCTGCTTGCCATTGGGAAGCAGTGAATTAATTCCTTGGTTTGTTCTGCTTGTGTGTGCAGCTTTTGTTTTACCTACTACAGTGTCTTTATCTCAACCCATGAGTTCTCTGTCTTTTACCCTTCTGATTCTCTTCCCCATCCTGCTGGTGGAAGAGTGAGCAAGCGGCTGCATAGTACTTTGTTGCTGGCTGGGGTTAAACCATGACAGGTTCTCCTAATGAAAAACTGTTTCACACATTCTACACTGATGACTAATGATATTTTTGTAGTTTATAATAATTCTCTGGATTTAAATTAAGGAAAGTATCACAGCTTGCAACTCAGGACCTAAAATATAACTGCATCCAATGCTACTTGTCAGAATGATCATGTAGAATTTCCTTGGCTTCCATTCATAAAAACTTATTTTAGATGACTAATGAAAACACACTGATTTTCCTGTGTGCTAAGCCCCTCCAAATCTGTCATTTTCCCACCTTCTTTTTCAGTGTAGTCTCTCCATTAATCCTAAAAACTATCCACTTGTATTCTCTGCATGCCTGTACAGGAGTTCAGGTTGCTAACTTGGAAACTGCTGTTGAAATATGTTGTCTTCTGCCAGGTCTCAGACCTCCTTTATCTGTCTCCAGGAAGTGAAGCTCATTATGTTTCCCCTGGACCGTGCAAAGCAGAATAATAATCTTGTTTTATAAAGTATGTTTTGTGTCACGTTAACATGACTTAACTTCTGGGATGGTTGAAAACATACAAAGAATGTACAAACAAAAGACTTCCAGTTCCATTCAAATCTCTGAATGCACATAACCATGGCTATTGTAAAGAAATCAGAATTAATGAGTCACTGATCCTTACTGCAGAAGGATCTTGCTGAAGATGATTCTTACTGCATTTCTGTCATAGTTTGTTGTTAAAGGAAATGGTCTGCTCAAGACCAGAGCATTTAAAGTTCTTGAGTCAGCAGCTGATATCCCAGCACATGAGAGAGAATGTCTCACTTGCTTGGGGACTCAAAACTTTACTGAGTGGGTTTGTTTCTCTGATTGTGCCATACATAGCTCAAATATGCGTGGCTTTCCTGTGTCTGAGGCAGTTGGGGAATTTGGGCAATTTATAGCATTAAGTTAATTTCTGCATTTTACAAGGTAGGTTGTTGTAGTATAAGGCCAGAAGTAAACTAAAGAGTTATAATTAATTTAGGTACAACAGGAAGGAGGGTTGGTGACAGGGTCTCAGTTGGGGCTCTGGACTCAAAGCCCTGCTGGCTCCAGCCAGGTGCTCCAGGTTCATCAATGCCAAAGGTGTTTTCTCTCCCAGTCATTATCACGTAGCTAGGTCTGGAAACAACAAATGACACGGGGATAAGATGACAGTGTTGATTAGAATTCTTAGGGTTAGGGATCTGGAGTAAAAGTTAATAGATGGAGTAAAAGTTAATAGATGGCCCTTGTTTGGCCCATGACAACGGGGTCACCTGCTTGGCTGCTGATTGCTTTTAGTTCTTGTGTCCCGGGACTCAAAGGTATCAGCTGAGTGTGGTGCTGGTTTTGTGGGCTCTGTACATCTCACTATATAATTTGTTATATAGCTGACTGGGACAAAATAAGGCCCAAAGAAGTGGGAATAGTGTTTTCATCTTCTCCAAGGCCAGAACTCAGTAAGATGGGACCATACAGGGATTAGTATTATGGTCAATGTTCAGGATTGTATTTGGAGGTGCCGAAGATTTGTTATTGGTTCTTGGAGGCTCCATCTTTATATTGAGAAACTCCCTGACAGCCAATCCATCCCCAAGGGAGTGCCTGGTGTGGAGGAGCCTGTTTCATGCAGCTGGGGTCCTGCCTTTGAGTGCACATCAAGCCCACTGGGCGTGTTCCAGTTTTAGGATCTGCAAGGGACCAGAACTCCATGCAGCATTTGAAGATACAAATGACCAAGAAAATGGTACAGTGACATTTTCCACTCTTCGTGCTTTCCCTAGTTATCCCTAAAATGGCATTCAGCTGTTGAGCACTGACCAGCAAGATCCCTCCCTTGGCAGAAGTGCCTTCATAAATGGTAAATGTTAGTCTATAATTAGGGAATCTGTAATCCATGGATTAGTGGCTCCGTGCTCTAAAGTCTCCATCTGTTCTACACACTGAAATCATTATATCTCTAGTCTCAGTCCTGTTTCAGGCTTCTAAAATGGTTTTCACAGGATTTTCTTTGTTGTGCAAAGCAGCTTGTTCAGGGCTGGCACTTGCTGTTCAGGCACTGCAACAGATGTAGCACAATGGCCTCTTGTCAGTTTAGCACAAGCTTTGGGATGCATGTCTGCCCAAGCAGGAACAGGGCTTTGAAGTGTATATTTTGGTCATGTTCAGACTTAGCCCCCCTCAACACAAAGCAGAGGGCACACTGCAAGTTTTTAGGGCTTTTACTATGTTTAGACAATATCCCAAACAATGGAAAACTGTTGCTGTCCAAAGGGGCTACAGAGACAACCCAGAGACCTTCCAATGCATAGTCAGACTTCAATCTAGCCATGAGCACTCACCATGCCTGCTCTGGCAAAAGCACAGTCTGGGACAGGGCTTACCAGACAAAATAGTGATGCCTCAAGGATGGCCCACACAGCTGCAACCTGGGCTTCAGATGGTCACCATACACCCTGCCAGGGGCAGGCTGATGTGCTGTCATGTACCAGGCACAGACGCACACCAGGCCTGCCCATGGCTTGTCCCAGGACAGTTTGCAACTCCCTTGCATTGTCCCATCATTTTATTGTCTTGTAGCTGAAGATACCTTGCAGCTGTCCTAGAGAAACACCCAGAGCATTCTGGACCCAAAATCTGGAGCAGACTTCTTGTTATTGTCATAAAAAGGATCCCTTGGATTGCCATGCTTCCATGTGTACACAGGAGATGGCAAAATCAGACATAACAGATGTTGTAACACCTGGGCTTACCATTCTGAGCTGTATCTGTACAGGATGCAGGTTTTCTTGCACTGTGTCTTCATTCCATCAGCAAAGTACTCCTGGTTTATTCCAGCAGGTGTTCAGGCTGGGAGCTTATGCAGGAGCTTTTCTACACCCCTACTGATCCAACTCCCATTACCAGCAGTTTCCCTGAAATACATTTCTAATTTTATTAGAGATTTTTAGAAAAGTGAGTGCCTCCTAGTCTGGTCACTGAGCAACTACTGTGTTGCACATCATTTGGTGTAAGGGATGTTTGTATAGGCCAATGAGCTGCACCTCATAGCCTTATCCAAAAAGGATCCTCAAAGTCCTTCTGAGCTGAGCTCATCCCACAGTCCTTGTAGCACACATCTATTTTATATTGCGTATCTATTATCTTTAATTCTAAGTTAGTGTATTGTAATATTAAATGCTCCTTCCATTTTTTCCAGTCAAAGGAAACAAGACTGCTTGGCTCAAGTTGTTTGTTTCACTCATTATTTAAGGATTATTGTGCAAGGGAAATGAACTCTCTAATATTTGAACTCTCTAATAGTAGATAACTAAATCTAGATCCGAATTTCTGTGTTTCAGACCCACTTAATGTCTTTCAGTCTTCTAAGAGCACTTTAAATATATGAACTGCAGTTCTTGGGGACTGGATCTTGCGAAAAATAATGTTTGGGATTTTTTTAGTAAAAATACATTAATGTACTGGGCTATTCTGTAACAATCTGATATTCTTTAGCTTAGATTTCTTGAGTGCAAAAAGGATGAGAGAGGTATAAATACCTGGCTACAAGTTTGCACTTCCAAATGTACTTCCCATTTACTTTCTAAGATTTTCTTGACAATTTTCTCCCCAAAGGGCTCTTTGGCAGTGCACACAACCCCCTGTGCCCTCGGACTGGAGGGGCCGAGCATTTTGTCTCTGTGACATCAGCCGCCACGAAGTGCCACTGTGCACTGCTGAACCACTCCTCAAAATGAAATCATTCTACGATTTAAAATTCATTTTAGGCAGAGAAATTGCAAAGATTTGATGGGGAGGTTGGCAAATCCAGAATCTGAGCCGGTCAAGGGCCGAAGGTGCGGCGCTGACCCTCGCAGTGAAACAGAAGCGGGAGCCAGCCGCGGCCCTACAGCCGGTCACCGCCGTGACGGCTCCGGGGCGGTGCTCACTCCCAGGGGCTGAGCTCGCGTCCCTGCGCGTCCATCGAGACTCCATCGAGACTCCATCGAGACTCCATTGGCACTCCATCGAGTCTCCATCGGCACTCCATCGAGACTCCATCGACACTCCATCAAGACTCCATCAACACTCCATCGGCACTCCATAGGCACTCCATCGACACTCCATCGAGACTCCATCGACACTCCATCGGCACTCCATCGAGACTCCATCGGCACTCCATCGAGACTCCATCAACACTCCATCGGCACTCCATCGAGACTCCATCGAGACTCCATCGGCACTCCATCGGCACTCCATCGAGACTCCATCGGCACTCCATCGAGACTCCATCAACACTCCATCGGCACTCCATCGGCACTCCATCGAGACTCCATCGGCACTCCATCGACACTCCATCGAGACTCCATCGACACTCCATAGGCACTCCATCGAGACTCCATCGGCACTCCATCGGCACTCCATCGAGACTCCATCGGCACTCCATCGGCACTCCATCGACACTCCATCGGCACTCCATCGGCACTCCATCGAGACTCCATCCGCGCTCCATCAAGACTCCATCGGCACTCCATCGAGACTCCATCGGCACTCCATCGGCGCTCCATCGACGCTCCATCGACGCTCCATCGACGCTCCATCGGCACTCCATCGGCGCTCCATCGACACTCCATCGGCACTCCATCGACACTCCATCGGCACTCCATCGGCACTCCATCGGCACTCCATCGGCGCTCCATCGGCACTCCATCGACACTCCATCGGCACTCCATCGGCACTCCATCGAGACTCCATCGGCACTCCATCGGCACTCCATCGGCACTCCATCGGCACTCCATCGAGACTCCATCGGCGCTCCATCGGCACTCCATCGAGACTCCATCGACACTCCATCGGCACTCCATCGAGACTCCATCGGCACTCCATCGGCACTCCATCGGCACTCCATCGACACTCCATCGGCGCTCCATCGAGACTCCATCGACACTCCATCGGCACTCCATCGGCACTCCCCGAGCCGCCCCGTGCGGCCCCGGCGCGGCGCCCGCGCTGCCCCCTGCCGGCACGCGCGGACAGCGGCCCCCCCGCCCCGCCCCGCCCCCCCCGGCCCCCTCAGCCCCGCCCCAGCCCCGGCCCCGCCCCGGCCCCCTCAGCCCCGGCCCCGCCTCAGCGCCGGGCCCAGCAGAAGCCCGCGAGCGGCGGTTTTTGTATTTCAAACTGCGGCAAGAGCCTTCGAGAGCTTCCAGACCGTGCGCCGCGGACTCCAGGAAGGCAGCAGCTTGCTGTTACGTTTTGGTTTCTGCACTGGCCTGGCAAACAGCAGTAAATTCACCCTTAGCCCCCGCTGGGACCGCTGCCTACCGTCCCGTACGCCAATGATCGCGCCCGGATCTCGCTCACTCTTGGATCGGTGTGCTCCCCCCAGCAAGGTACCCCCAGCCCTTGCTGTTTCCCGGCCCCCCAGCACGTGCCTCCGTAGCTCAGCTTGAAAGTGAGTCCTCTGAACAGGCTCCAGATATGCTGAGTATCTCCGTGAACGTAAAGTGTTGGTTGTTTTTTTTTAAAAAATGCTGCTGTTTTATTTTTTATACAAACTAAAACACCAGAGGTCATTGAATCCTATATTAAATACATAAATTAAAAAATAACCATTCATAAAACTTTACATACATAAGGATTCTCTCCTACACGTTAATACATATAGTACAGGTACATGTCCAGTGTTTATCAAAGGGTCATTCTGCCAAGTAATTTACAATTTTGTTCTGGAATAGACACCAAAAAAATCTGGAACAAAAAGTATATATAAAACCACAGAGGTGCTGATGTGAGAGAGGGCAGGGGAAGAGAAAACCCTTTGGATCACCAGCAGCTGTGTGTTCTCTGAGCCCTGCTCATGTCAGGAGAGCCTGGCCTGGACAGTCCTCATGGGATGCCATAGAACTGAAAGCTTTGGGTTTCACAGGATGTTTCTCACTGAGATAATGGTAGGCGGTTGGAAGATTAACAACACCTAAAAAAAATTCTCCATTGTCCTCCAGGCACATCAGTAAGAGAGGATAGACCTGTGAGCCAGGCTGGTAACATGGCAAGAAGAACCATTTCCTTACTGCAACCCCAATTGCCTAAATTCATCTCACATAACCAGGCCCTCATCTGAAGTGCTTAAATTCAAAAAATAGTCTTCAAAGTCTCATAACTTGGTCACTGGGGGAAAAAAAAGCAAGTCAAATTGTGTTCAAGCTGATTTGTACTACCTTCTGTGGCTCACCTGCTTTGGCAGGATGGATAGCCTGGAGTGCTGCCACTCCTGAACAGCCTTGAAGGGATGCACGGGAGGGATCCAGGGCTGTATTCGCTGTCCTCAAAGGCTGCAGTAAACTGATTTTTATTTTTGTTGTTGGTTTTGGGGAGGGGAGGTTGGCTGCAGTGACTAATCTGAGGGAGGATTCTCAATCCTTTGCTTCAATGAACATCAGGAACAGCAGAAAGCCCAGGATTAACAGTCCAAGGAGAGCGAAGGGTCCAGAAAAAAAGAATCAAAAAATTAGCTGCCCATGAGATGTGAAACTAAACCTGGAGGAATGTACCACTTGTGGCAGCTAAACAATCTTGATTCAGTTTCTCATGCCTAGATTAAAGTATACTTTTGTAAGCTACAGCAATAATTTCTATATACAATAGGAAATTGCTAAGTATATGCATATATATGTATATATGTACATATACATATAGATACATGTGTGTATATATATATATACACACAGACATGAAACTCATTTTGATCTAGCTGATAGCAGAAAGTTCGTATTAACTCACATCAGCATGTGTGTTTTAGGCATGGCATGTGTTATGCTTTAAGGAGAGTAAAGCAGCGGTGGTTCAGCTCCCTGGAGGGAAGAACAATCTTTGAAAAGTTTGCAGACCCAGGTCTGCTGTAGTCAGACTACCAGCCCCCATCCCATCCTGAACCCTTGGGACTGCAATACCTGCATGCATATGTATACACACAGGAGTAAGGGAGGGCAAATAAGACAAAAAAGAGAAATTAAATAAGATAACATGAATTAAGGAGTCTAAACAACGAAGCCTGCCACAAGACCAGTTTTGTATGTTGTGAAAGTGTGTATTTCTAAGTGTGCCATAAACCTTCTGTACGACTGCCTGAAATAAATGTTTCCAGGGTTTTTTTTTAAAACCAATCCAGCAGTGGAAGTTATTGCACCATCACTGAAACCAAGAGCTGCTAATTCTTCTGCAAGAACTCAGTGCTTTAACTGCCAGCCCTAACACTGAGGAAAGCCACCTGAAGGTGTGAAATTACCTGATACTGCAACAGAGGAGAAAACAGTGAGGTGGGAAGAAGGAACAACCAGAGAGAAAGCTCCCTCTGTAGCTAACAAGCTGTTGTTAAGCTGCTCAGTGATCTCCAGCTGTCACAGGAGTGGGATCACTCTTCCAGGGCCAAACTCCAGAGCTTCAGGACTGAACTGCTAGCTCATGGAAAGCACATATACATTTGGGTCAACCTCATCCACAGAGTCTTCTGCTAGGGAAAAGGAATTTGAACAAAAAGCACGCAATGTGCCTGCAGTCATGTAATGTATCTACCTGCAAGCATATTTCTTCAAAAATGAACCAGCAAACATACAGCTTGGTGCCAGGACTCAGTAAACCCCTTGGCTGAACCAGAGTGTTTCAAGATGCGGCCATTCTATAATTTAAATTAATTTTAAGGAGCAGGAAAAAAAAATCACTTGCTAATAACTTCTAATCTTCCATGGAAGGTTTAACACCATCTCTTGGCACTCAAGAAATAAGGATGTTAGCAGTCTTTGTAGAGAAACTGAGCCCAGAATTGCAATGCAGTTAGTCAAATGGACATTACTGATTAAAAGCTATTCTGGCCAAAAAAAAAAAAAAAAAGTATCTGTGAGGGGCAGACATACTTGATACTAGAGGAACTTCCTCCCTCCTGTGGCTAAGGAACTGCTTTTGATGTGCTGAGTTGCTCTGGCAAGTGGCCTCACTGCTTTGTGCCTCAGCTGCTTTGTCTATAAAAGTAAACAGGCAACCAAAGGAGAAGATCTTTGAAAAACTCTTCAAAAGCTCTTTAAAAGCTTCTGATGTGCGCAAGATGTTGGTACATGTGATCCCTGCTTTGAAGGTGTAAGTAATGCACAAGCTGTATTCTGGCCCTTAATTTTCTAGTTTCTAGTACAGAAATCCATTTCTTTCAGTTAAAATTAAGGCTCCAATGCAGAAGACAGAGCCTGGCCACAGGAATCCGAAGGCTGAACAGGCAGGACTCTATTCCCCCGGAAATGAAACCAGAGGCACTGTGAAGTGTACTGTCAGCCCATCAGTGAGAAAGGGAGGGTGGGTGCAGCTGGCTGCACTCCTTCCCTCAGCACGGGACTCTCACAGTGATTGCTGCGGGCATTTTGCTCCTCAGGGAGTACTTTTCTGAAAAACTGCTGGGATGCATGGACCTACATTTCTGACAAAGTACTGGGTGCATGGACCTATGACCTCAGGGAGGCACCACAGCTGGGTTCCAGGCTTCGTGATTACAGAGGTAAGTAATGCTTTCACAGGAAAACTACTTTTAGTTACTCTTAACACACTAGCAATATTTCTTATCTGTAATAAGGTTGTGTTCACAATGTTTTTCCCCATTTTTGGTCTATGTATCATTGATCAGAAAGCCAACAAAGTCAGTTGACAAGCTGAACCAAAACATTTTTTCCGAGCTGGGACAAAACAGTTGGAAGCTGATGCTTTGTGAATCATGTCATATGGATAAGGGGATTAGCTTTCCTCCCTGCCCTGTCCTCCAACATTTCTTTCTCAGAAGCTACTCTGTAGGTCCAATTTAGTGGTTACTCTATAGTGAAACCAAGTACAGTCATTATTATCTCAATGGCAGTCTTTAAAGAGTATGAAAAGTATTTGATAATAGACAGGCTGTTCTTCATGGAGGGATGGTGAAGAGAGATAAGGCTTCAACTCCACTGGAAGCCCTCCTTATGCCATTCACCCTCTTCTTCCATTCCTTGGCCAAGGCAGGTGGTGCTGTGTCACGATCTCAAGCACAAAACACGGTGACTGTCCTGCCCATCCCATCCTGCAGTAACACAGACTGGGTTTTTTTTTCCTTTCTTCCTTCCACATTGCAGCTGTCATTTGTTCCTGAGGTTAAAACCAAAGAGGGAGAGCAGGAGTCCCTGCAGCAAGAAAGCCACATACTTCAAATTGAGCACGTTGTTGTCAGCATCTCTTGAGTTTCTCCTACTCTCATCTGTTCATTTTTGATCCATTTGTCAGATGACAGGGTGACATTTAAATGATTGCCCTGCACAGCAGGAATAGATTTTTCTATTGTAACTTTGGTTCCATGCCCAAGACACACTGACTTGATCAGCTGAAAGTGGTTCCTTCCTTCCTTTTAAGTTCTTCCTAGGTGATGTAGGTTGTCAGTTTATTTTTCTTCCCCTTTTGTAATTTCAACATACAGGATTTCATTAGATGCAGCATATATCATAGCTTTAGACAGGAATTGTCAGGTAACAAATTTTGAGTGATGGCTTTAAAATACAAGGTGGTTGCAGTCTTGGCTACAGGTTGATCATTTTTATACTTTTGAAAATAGGTGTAAACAATATTCTCTTCATCGAGGGGTGGAAGCATTTGCCTTTATAAGGACTTATCTGTGTGGTCGGGCACTCTAAAAGTTAAAAAAAAAAAACCAAAAACATCTGTATCAGATAAGGTATAAGTTTGTAAGTTCCTCTACCTACCTATCCCAGATTTGCCAAGATACAATCAATCTATCAATCAGGAAGCTGAAAAGGCTAGTTCTTGTAGCTATCAGTGTGAAACTGGTTTTGTCTGCATGAAAAGCTCTTGTGAGAATTCTGTGTATTTTGGTCAGCTTGTCTATTTAAACCCCAAAGTTCAACCCTGTGGTGCATAAAAGTCCCCATGGACATGTTCACATGAGTAGTATGCACAAGTTTCAATGACTTTTGAACCAAAGCTGCCTACAACTCACCCGTAACAAGAGCCATGGCAGCAGGCAATATCCTTGGGGTGTCAGAGCAAGCCTGGAATTTTGGCTAATGCAGCACTGAGGCAAACAGAAACTGCTGATGTTCTCAGAAAGCCTACCCTACCTACACAAAATAACTTTGGTTCTCAGGTTTGAGACCAGGGGAAAAGAGGGCATATTTTGTCTTTGTTATCTCACCATTCAAGCCTACATAGTAAAATTCTCTGGGTAGCAAAATCTACACAGACCACACTTCCTTATGTGATCACAAAAGCACAGAGAAAATGCAGGTAAGAAAATCCCATATAAACAGGAATTAGAGATCTTCTGGTCTGGATACTGTATCTGCTGCACATGGCTTCCTTCATTTGCACATTCTTGTCCTTTGTTATTTCAGTACAGCAGTGAGTCAAGTGTTCACTCTGGGTGAGAAGGAAACCAGAAAGTATCATCTGTGACCACACTGTGGGTTTCTCTCTCCTGGTTAAAAGATCGGTAAAGGATAAACTGCACCAAGGCATGAACAAAACCAGAGTTTTCACCATCAAGTGGCTCCCTAGGATGAGCTGGGCTTTTTGTTTGTTTTGTCAGGGATCTGTATGAAGTCCCTTAGATAAGGCTAAGACAGTTCACTTGCATCCAGTGGAAGTAAAGCAATTTTGCTATATTTATATATATATATATATATATATATATATATATATATATATATATATATATAGTATATTATACATATGACAAAATATACAGCTCAACAGTTGTAAGAAGAAATGCTGATGGCACACTCCCCATGCCATGCTCACCTTTGCTGAATTAAATCACCTGGGTAGGCAGGTGTTTTTTAACGTGAATGGGCAACACTAAACAATGTTAGTTACTCTCTCCAATTCCATGTATTCCAGCCTTGGAAAATATGACTTTGCTAAAATCTCTCTCCATCTTGCCAACATCATTCCCAAATTAATTGTGTCTGGAGATTTCCCCTCAGTTACTGACGGGAGAGGATCCCATACAGGAAAATGCAGGGGTGAAGGCAGGGGATGAGGAGCTTACCATTACCTTGTTTTTGAGGAACTGCTACAAGACTTGATGCTTTGCACCTGTGGAGTGACTGGCCTTGGTAAAACACTCTACAGGTATCATGCGTGCTGTGATGCTGGGCCTGCTGCAGCTCTCTTTACAGTTCAAGGGAGTTCACAGCAGTGCAGATCCTCTGGAAAAGCATTGAGTTTATATATCCCCCACACACACCTCACCCGTAAGATTTTTCCACCTTCAATGTCAATTCTCTAAATCACTGTATCTCCACCACTGTCATGGCTCTTTGTCACTCAGCTCACCGTAATCTGTCTTGTTGATTCCTACCTGATGTTCATAAAGCCAAATATGTAAAAGCAGGATGGGAAAGGCAAAAGAGCCCTTCATCTCCTGGGTGGTCCTAGGAGTGTCACAACTGCCTAGCAGGCTTTTTGGGGCTGTAACCCACATTTCAGCTCCTGCTGATGCTTCTCATCTTCTCTGTGGGGAACTAGACCCCTGTGTGCTCCAGGGACCAGCCATTATGGAGCAACAGTGACTTCAATCAGTGAAACTCATCTTGGCATTGTAGTTAGAGCAGCATTCCCAGGCTCAACAAAGTGATCTCGAAGGTATTCACACCTGCTAAACCTTAGATGTTGTGTAAAACAAGAGGAAAACCCATTGAAGGAGACTGGGCCAGAATGGGGGGTGGAGGGTGGGGAGAGAAAGGGCCTGGGGAGGGAAGTGAATTCTTGATACAGTCCCTAAGGGATCCATGTAAATTCCCCTGCAATGCCATCAGTCAGTTGTGTAGCTGGGACAGTCGTGTCAGCCTTAAAGACAGCACAGAAATGTTTATGTTGTTTTGATTATTAGTCTTGTTCAATGAACACAACAGCAAGGTGTGCACTAGCTCCATGAAGAGTGAGAGCTGAACAGGACCCAGCAGCCCATGGAGGCAGGATGACTCCAAGTGAAAAATAGCAAACCTCCTAGAACTTAGGAAAAATATGGTGTTCTGACCTCAAGCATCTCATTAGCTTTTCTAACCAGCCAATACCTGCCCTCAAACTGGGCCAAAAGGACATAAGTGTTATCAGCAAATGGTATTAGGAGAATGGTATTGGTAATACTAGGACGTATAAGCTTCTCACCAATTCTGCAGCTGTACTAGAAGAGGCAAATACTCACTAGAGAACGAAGGCCATACCCACACTGGTGGAAAATGTAGGTGCAAACTGTATATATAGAAAACTCTGAACCTCTTATTGCCAAAGTTTTTCTCATATGCTGCACAAGGACATTATTTTAGTTGTGATAGGAACAGAAAAAGGACAACAGTACAGGCAAATGGAAAAAAATCATGCAGGCATGTTCTCACAAGTGTCACTACCAGTTCCTGTGATTTTTCAAGGTGCACCTTAAATCCAATAATTTTTTTTTATTTGGAATCTCCCTCTAGGTTGACTGCTTGTTCTAGACTCATGATTCTGGAGTACAGCAAAAGACACAGTCATATAAAGTTATTTACTACTACTGTGTACTGTGAAAATCTTGGCTTCTTAAAATTATCCTATCCATAATTTGGTCACTTCAGAAGAGTTTCTGATTTTTTTTTCTCCATTATGAATAAGCAAGAAACTGTGAAGTCAAACTTTCACCAGTCAGAGACACCTAAAACATCTCAGAGCCATACTATGCTGTACCATAGTTCTCAGAAATCCTGCAGTAGGAACACAATTAAGTATGCAGTCATAACTTAATGTGTTTCATAACCACTGGATCAAGGCAGTATGTTTTAAACAGCAGCAACTTCATAATGATACTGACTCTTGTTCACAAGAGTTGTGATCACTGATCTGTCCACATTTCTCCTAATTCTTCTCTATGTGTTGTTCCCCATTCAAGCCAACCTCCATGTATATTGCTGCCTCAGCCCATGGAAACACTCATTTTGAGGTCTGGCCAAACGAGGACACAGTGGATTCCAGTTGATGTGGATAATTCTGAGAGTTGTCTCTGCATCAGCACAAAACTGCAAATGAAAGCTTTGATCTAGCTGAAATGAAACACAAAGTAGGGGCTTTTCCTTAAAAGGAAAAGGAAAAACCCACCAAACACGACCCATGCCACTTAATTATAATCAATACCTTGAATTGTATCTGGAAACAAAGAATGAGCTGGTACAAATGGTGGAAGGGCATCGCAGAACATCTTTCACACAACTGTATCTCAGCTTGTGTCAAGTGGAGAGCAGAGGAATTATTCATTGACACAGCTGAAGCCAGAGCCAAGAGAGACTGAGAAATTTAATGGTATAGGTCTGTCCCCAAATCAGAAAATTATGCTGTCATTACATGTTCTTGAGACTTTAACATTATGTTTTCTATGCTATGTTCTACTTTTGTTATCCTGGATCAAAAGAAAAATTGTCCTAGCCCAGCATCCTTGTTCTGGAAGTGGCTAGCCACAGATAAAAATGGGACCATTATAGTCCTCTGATTTATTTTCCCATCTTCACATTACCTTTTGAATTCTGAACTTTCAGCTGCTAAGCATACTGTGACAGACTTCTTTACAACCTGTATCCTTAACTATGAATTTTTGTTTCTTTAAGCTTATCACATGGTAATTGTTTGTATTAGATAGTGAACAATAGCAAGCTTTCTGTCCATCCGTCCATCGATTCTATGACAAATTTTTTAGACCCCTCCAATACCACCTTTTAGCGGTGTCACTTCCTGAGCCAGGAAAATAATTCCATTTCTCTATCTCTCCCTTCCTGTCTCTCAGCAGCTGATCATTCTTCCTTGTCCTTCTTTGTATTTTTCCTGCTGCTGGACACAGAGCTCTACCTGTTTTAAAAACCTGATCTCCTTCCTGAGTGTTAGTTCAGAGTTTGTTTACGGTTATTTCAACTGTTTTCTGTCTGCATCCCTTTGTAAACCTCAACATTAAATTTCCCCTGCAATTCCCTTGGCTTTCTGACATTGTGAAATTCCTTGTTAGCTTTTATTTTTACAATTATGAATAGCACAATATCACCAGCAGCTCAGCAGTACAACAACCCCCTGCTGGGAACTATTACAAATTGACAGCAACCTGCTGCATTCGCTGACTCCAAACATCCACAAGAACACACAAGGATGTGATCCTCCGGGCCGTGCAAGAAGTGCTAGCTTTAAGGAAATAAATAAAACAGTCTTACCTTTCTAAGAGGCACATTGACATCAAGGCCAAAGAATAAAGGCAAGAGAGAAGAACAAGAACAGAAATAGAAACTGCAGGAGAAAAATAAGACTGTGTAAAAATGAAAGGCAATGGCATTGTAAGCATCAGAATTATTTTTGCACTCTGTAAACAGTTAGAATGTTTATTAATTCAGAAAACACTGTTATTTCCCTCATTACTTCTGTAAGTACCACACCACCTCCCAGGCTTAGAAAACAGATCCAAATAATTTTGGTGATGGATTGCAATTGGCACCATATTGAAACCCTCAGGTGTAACTGTCCCATCATGATACCCCATGGGTTCACAACTCATAAAGCTGGATAACATGCGTAGTATTTTTAAGTGTGTTAAAAGACAGTGGCTGCAATCCATGCTAGAAATAGACTGGATATATAAATACATAAATCTAAACTTATATATATGTACACATGTATGTTTATAGGTACCTACACACAGACACCCGTATCAAACACCCACCATTACATGTTTAATAATGTACTGTAGTATTTTAAGATTAAAGTCTGTATCTATTGACACAAACTGAAAAGAAAGGACAGTGGACCACCACCAACAGGTGCAGCTGACTGAGCAGAACAAAAAGGTCATATAGTTCAAGAGAACTGGATGACTACTTTCAAAACAAAGTTAGTCAGTGTGCTTCAAAGGATAACAGAACCAACCTTTTCCTCCAGATCCTTAATTTGTCTCTTTTGGATGTCAGTTTTATCTTCTAAATCTCGGATCCTCTGGAAATCAGAAAAGAAAGCATATACACTAAATTCTCAGTAAATCTATCCCGCTGAACAAGTAGCTTAATGTTCCAAGGGCCAAAAGCCTAGAAATCAACAAATCCATTTCTGTGGCAGGGGCAATCTTGTGTCATGCTGTGACTCCGTCCACTCATCCCGCCAAACCACAGCTTTACCATGTGTGCAACTGCTCAAAATATAATCCTGCATATATGTAACTGGATCCTTAAATGCTGGAAATTAGTATCAATGATTGATCTCTTGTGCCCAGTCCAGTAACTAGGGATGACCATTTTTATTACAAAGCTAGAACTATGCAGACAGAATTCTGGATGAAAATTTTAGGCCAGAATTTTAGAACTCAAAATATGCCAAAACAATCTTGCACAAACTAGTATCGTGTGTGCTTACATGCACAGAAAAGACAAAGTATGAGACAATTCAAAAAGCTGGATGCCAGGCTCCCTCATGGCCTGCAGCTTGCCTAGATTTGAGCTCAGATTGTGTTCTTATTCAGAAAGGCTGAGTATATACCACATGTGTGTGGTTTCTTCTTCTTACCTGATGAGCCTGCTGGAGCAGCTCCATCCTCTCCTGAAGAATCTGGCAATCATATTCTCTGCTTTTCCTCAGCATCTGGCGTCTTAGCTTTTCTACTGCTGTTCTCAGCTCTTCCTGCTGTTTTTCAGTGAGTAGTTCCCCAAACTTTATCACTGTTTCTTGCTGCAAAGCATTGTACAAGGTGGCTTCAAGCTCCTGGATCCTCTGGTTGATGCAATACCAAAAGTCAATTAGAGATGAAACATGGTTTAAACCACATTGGAAACTGGGGGATTGGTGGCAAATTCAGACCCCTGCATGAGAGGCAGTCCCTGCGCTCAAGTGTGCAAAAATGTGAAAAACTGAGCTCAGAAAATTGTTCTATGTTCCGAAAAAAGGATAGGAACTTTTATTTTTAAAGTATTTTAATATTAACCTTCACTGAAATCCTTCACTTCTACTCTTTTTTATGGAGTAAGGGTTGGATGGAATGTTCCTATCTGAAGTGTAAATTATTTCACCAATTCTAAAATTTCCACCTGTTGTGCTAAAAATCTCCAGCTGGACAAGCCGATATTAATGAGCAGTATCTGCCTAAAACTGAGAAAAGTTTCAGACTTCAGGAGATGTGCCTTTTTATGACATGAAAAGGTGAGTTATTGTGTTGAAGCTGTGCAAATTGCATGCTAGTACACCAGAAGAAGGAGGAAAGAACAAATTTTTAAAAACCCAATACTAGCAAAAAAGAAAAATCTCTCCTCCTGATTCAAGAAAAGTCGGTGTGCTATTGCAGAGTGGGCCAGTACGTGCTGCAGAATTTCCTTTGTACATACCATGTACGCTTGGTCAAGAGCTTGCTTTCTGTAGTCCAGTTCTTCTTCCAAATAACCTTTTATTTTGCAAAATTGCTCCTACAATGAAGGAGTATTTGGACAGAAAAACAAATTAGTTACTCCAAATACTTTAGGAAGTTTTATCAAATCATTTACAGATATGTAATTCAGCAGGATGAGGAGACTGGTTTTCG
Organism: Motacilla alba alba; assembly: GCF_015832195.1. Classification (NCBI taxonomy): domain Eukaryota; kingdom Metazoa; phylum Chordata; class Aves; order Passeriformes; family Motacillidae; genus Motacilla; species Motacilla alba. The sequence continues at coordinate 18,137,518 of NC_052028.1, forward strand.
ACTGATACTCAGCAGAGTTATTAACACCTGACTCAGCTAGAAAAAGAAGGAAGGAAGGTCAAATAGCTGTCAAATAGCTGTAGATTGCTCTTGTAGGTGAATACGTCTGATGTACATGGAACTAATTCCGTCCTCTCTGTTGGCTTCAGTGGTACTGCTTGGCACTTCAGTAGTGAAATTTAGGGTGTACTGTGCGATTTTTCTAATGATACTTCCTCTGGCATCAGAAATTACTCTTTTTGTGCCTTCTCTTATTTTTGAAGAGGTGTAAAAATGGACTGAACCAAACAGAAACTAACTATACATTCACATTCACATTCCTTGGGGGCAGCTGCTGTGCTTTATCTTATCAGTCCACCTTAAGCTGAACAGACTTAAGTACAGACATTTCACAGGAACAAAACACAAGCCACTACAGCTAATTCTTGTAGTTATGTTTGTTCATCTTGTAGGCTACTGCCATTAACTAGAGTGAGAACAGGGTAAGGTACTAACTTAGTGTGTAATGAAAGCCAACAGTGTTATGATTCAGTTCAACAATTTCTCATATGCTGGTCCTGAATAAAATGCAATACAACAGCTGATGTTTAGGCTGTGAATCTTCTGAGACAAACAATGCATGCATCTCTGAAAATTACCGAGAAACCTTTGAACCCTCTGTACTTGTTAATTAACATTCATCCTCGTAGAAAGAGAAAGGAATTTTTTAAACTTTTACTATTTCTGTTACTGTTATTCTGCATGTGAACTGGACCAGCAACAATTTTATGGATTCACCAATAATCAGACAAAAGCTGCATAGTTCATTTGTCAATACACTTTACTAGTTACTTTTTAGCACATCAAGTGTGACACAATCAGTGTCCCTAAAACATGTAATAAGGGAAGTTTTCTTACCATATCGCTTTCCAGTTCCATCATCTTCTGATGCAGAGCAGCTTCAGCTCCCTCAATCTGCTGGATCCACTGGAGAGAAGACAATGAGACCGGTAACCTGCTGTGTTTTCTAGCACACAAGCAGTGGCAAATGGGATGTGTACAGCATCTTGCTAGTCTGTTTTTAGCAGCCTATTGCTGCTGGGCTCATGTTAAGGCTGTTTGTGACAGAGGTCATGATGTCTGCAGGTAGCACTTGGCAGGGAAGCAAGCAAGAGGATTACCACTGCTGGGTCACCAGAAGATGGAAGAGCACACACCCTTGCATGGACAGGGAACCCATTCCATCCCATGGATAAAGGCCCACAGTGGGGCTATAGCATCTCAAAAATAGCTTAGTTGGCTGTATGGCAGTTCTGTTTGAAGTGGAGGCATTGCTGTGCAGAGTCCTTGGAAGCTGTCAAGTTGAAATCGGTGTGCTGCAGTTGAGCCTTAGAAAGCAATTTTAACCACCCCCCACTTTCTTCCTAATTTTTGAAACAAGAAATGTAGACACATACTTTCAGTGAAATTTTGGCATACAGATGCTTTTGGAAGCTTTAGAAAGCTCAGGACTGTAAATCCCAAACTTTATCTAATTACATCTTAAATTTCTGATGATTTCTCATTCGGTTTTCAATTGCAAGTTTTGTTTCATATTATTTTTGTATTTGTAGTTTTTTCTACTGCACAGCTTGGGCCAGCTCAGTTTGTTATTTCTGCTGCTTCAGCAAGGTGTTTGGGACTGTGCTGGCACAGTTTATTTTATTTGGGGAATACTCCCAACAGTAGAAAGTTTAATGATATTGATGACAACAACAGGGCAGAAAATGTGTTAGATGAGGCTTTAGGTAGCATGTGAGAATAGCAAGCACGCGATTTACCTTTTCTGCCAGGGACAATACTGTGGAAGCCTGAATTATGGCCACTTGTTCTTCATTCCTTAAATTCTGTAAAGAGAAAGACAAGAAAGAGGAAAATTGGCAGCAGTTTCCTTCATGAACAAAGAAAATCCAGCCTACAAACCAGGTCCACAGTTTTCAAAGGATACCTGTAGTAATGAGTATTCAGTTTCCATTGAACTATTCAGAGTCTGTTCACATATTAAGAAGACCACTAATTTCGCCTTTCTACATGATATGGATCAATTGTATCATTCATTCCATTACACCTTAAGAGAAATGTAAACTAAAATTAGACCCATTTGTTTGTCTTCATGCTAGTTTTACAAAGCTGGATTTCTATTAAAGCTTTTGTAAAAATAGTGCTGATCTACATCAGCACATGAATAGGCAATAATGATCCTTTGTTTTTATTTCTTATAAACTTTTTAAGACATATCTAATGTTGGCCAGAGATACAGCATCTCTTTTACATGGGCAGCTATGCCCTCTTAGAAAGCCCCAGGGAATTTGATAATTCTTGCCTATTTATGAAATAGTAAGAAAGAATCCTAGTCCTGATGAAGAGGGGTTTACTCAGACTGCCAAACTCCTTCATGTGTTTTCCTGAGTGAATAGGGTGCAGTTGGGCCCAGTCCCAAATACTGGTGGTCTTTGGACATTCTTCCCAGTCTGCTAAACTGTACGGAACAGATGCATAATTTAACAAGTATCTTTGAGAACAGTCATAACTATACATAACACTTACTGCACTGTAAAAAATGCAGCTTGTAAAGACAAAATATCTCCAATTTCAACTTACCCCATTATCACCTAGGATGTCTAACTGCTTTATAAGGTCTGGGATGCTGACATCCTGCAAAGAGAGAGTAAGGTAAAGGCATGGCATCCACCTTTTATCATGGCTGCAATATCCATCTATCCTACGAACAACATGGAAGTCAGCCATTTTGTTTTATCCTATGGAAATGCATCACACATTGATTTCAGTTGCCTTTGAACGAGATTTTATCATTATGGAGAGAATTTTGAGTCTAATTGAACTGTGTCTGTCACCACACTCTTGCATTAGACCGAGTTTAAATACCTAAAGTCTAGTGGAATTATTTGTAATGGATTATATGGGCAGCACCCACCACTCCTCCCACTTCTCCTTATGAGAAACACTGCTTTATACAATTGACCTACCTTAACCCCTTCCTTCATGCAGTAGATCTGTAGAGCACTCACACCATCTGAGAATGGGTGAATCTGGAGATTAAATGGTGGGGACCGTCTCTCTCTTTCCTGCAAATTAATTGAAAAGATGCTAGAGAATCTATTAGAATGAAGGAGATGCACATAGAGAATGCCATAGCTGCTGTTCATATCATGCTTGGCTTGCAAAGCCAAGCTCTTCATTCTACAAGCCAAGGAAAGAATCATGTAGACCTAGTCTGAAAAAGTGAGCCAAGTGGGGCAGGATCCTAAATCCAAGATAACTGTTTAACAGGAGATTATTTGATAAATTATGTCAATTTGCAAACTAGCTGTGGAAAGGCTGTCACTTAGCTAAGATTCAAGTGATTTACTTCATAAAGTGCTGAACAACTCTACATGGTTGTAAATACTCCCTTTAGAAACAAGTGTTTGACTTCAGATATTGGGAGACTCAGATTACACATTTTCCTCATCCTGGTATGCTGTACATTCTAACATCTGTGGAAAACCACATGTTCAAAAAAACGGATCAACTTAGCTATTTATAGACCTTTATTGCTTAAAATTTACAAGTATTTGTCCAGTTTAGAAGGACCAAAGACAAGAAAAAAATTGAAGATGCCACTTCTCATTCCTTTCAGGTCTTCAGGCAAGCACGGAAGTGAAGATTAGTCTTCACTTTCACACACATTTTTGGTTTATGAACATGTAATTCACTTGATCAGTTCAGCTCCCTGCCATATGGAAACACAGCTGTCAGGTAAAACTGTAGGACAGTTCTATGAATATGGGGCAAGTCTGACACAGCATTAGGCTATGAGAACCAGGAAAGGCTCTGTGTGGCAAATGTATTTGCCCTTGGACAACAAATAAAACATAAACCATCTTATATTGGGGAAGAGAACAGGTGAAGTTTTGGTTGGCTGGCACTCCAAAGAAGAAAGAGTCTGTAACTAGAGGCAGTCTGGGAAGAGGGAGCTTGAGGTCCTGCAGAGGCTTCTGAAGCTTCTGCATCAATGTCCAGTGTCACCTGAGAGACTGTTTGCACCCGCTACAGGTCACGGAAGAGCTGCTCAACAGGGAATGTGTCCAGTGCTCACAAAAGGAGCAGCACCCGCACATGGGCAGACAGGCATCTCCAAGTATCAGAAAAATCATGCCCACAGGTGTGGCAGCTAAGAGGCACACTCATGTTAATCAGCTAAGTTTACCTGTGCACACTAGACACCTGGCTCAGGCTAAAGTCAACCAGCTGGGTATGGTGCTTACTATTTCCAGGATATTAGAGCTGACATACTTCAGCTCACAATTAAAAAAAAGGCTGGGCATGATTTGTTACTCTGTTTTATTGCTACAACACTTGTGTAAATCCTTGGTTAAAGCTGGTGTCCAGTGCAAGTGCAGTCATTTAATTTTCTACCAGCTCTACTGTAAGAAGCACATCCATCACCTCCAGCTCAAGGTTGCGGAACTCCAGCAGCTCGTTCTGGTCTCGCGCATCCTGCAGCTCCTGTTGCAGACGGTTGTTTTCTGCTTCCGTTTTCTCTATCTAACAGAAATACGTAAAATCAGTACCTGTGTGACTGTTACAAGAACCATGAAGTATTTGGTGAGCAGTACTTGAGGTAGCATAGGCTGTGCAAAATCTAAACCCTTAAGATGTCTCACAGGATGCAGATGACCCTTGAGAGTGAACATGCAAACCTTTGGAACGTACCTTGTCTAAAAGCTCTTGGTTCCTCTTAATAAAAAGCTGCTTGTCTTCCACCCAGTGGGAGTCCTGTTGGATGAAGCACTAGTATTACAGAATAATCAAATTCCATAAGGCTGTGCACGTTTATTGAAAATTGGAGCCACAATATTCAGGAGCAAGCTGTCTTTTACAGAACAACACCATTTTAAGTTTACCAAGGTGTAGCAAGGCTTCTGAACTTGCCAGATCTCCCTGTTTACTGACTGGCGACATTACATCTCATGGAAGTTTATACTGAAATTATGCTTGGTATTTTGTAAGCAGAGCGGGTAAGGTACAAAATAGGGGGAAAAAACCACGTAAGAATTACTTACCTGCCCTTTCTGAGCCAAAGTTTTCTCCAGATCTTCTATTTTCGCTTTATACCTCTGGACTTCAGCTTGAAGTTGCTCCTGAGCCTGTTGAAGTCAAGTACCACATTAAAGAGTAACAAAGCCAGCAATGGGACTGGTATTAAAAGGAAACCAAAACCAGCAGAGCCTAGGTTCAATGCTGTCAGTTCCACTGAGTGAGCAACCATTAGAAAGATTCTGACTTGGTGATGTTTTGTGCCACCCCTTAGACTGGCACACAGATGACACAGAACAGAGCAGTGGATCAGCCCCAACTCCCCACCCAAGCCTGTTCCACCATGGATTGCATCGGAGCAGCAAAACACAAGCTCAGGTACTTGGGGTGCTCTGCTCTAAGACCCTCATAAGGGCAATCCCTAAATTACAAAAAAAAGTGCTTAGCAGGTCAGAGTGACAACAGGTAGTGGGAAGAGGCAAATTTAACTGCCAGGGGGTTCTTTAAGAGCTGACTCAACTAAATACTAAACAAACTGATACGATGTCACAGCTAACCGCTTTGAGCAAGAATTTGGGCTGGAGACTGCCTGAATGACTCTATAATTTTATTAGAGGGACAACATTTTTAGGCTTGGAAGGTTTACTGTAGCCTGCATCATATTAAAATTTAAATGTAATTTTCATTTATCTATTAGAAACATTCAGATGTTCCTAAAGGTGATGCAATGTGTGCCTTTGTAAAAACCCACAGGCCTTCATTTGCCTTTAAAACCCAACCCCCATCACACCTAGACAAGTGATGAGAAAACCCTTGTGATTCTGTGTCAGGCTGCAGAGTTGTCTGCTTTGGCATGCCTGCCTGACTGCAGAGTTTTCAGGTTCAGGTGGAGGACAGCTTCCTGTAAACTGAGTGATTGTGTCCATTCTTAATGATCACTCTCTTTCAAAATGTACTCAGTAAATGAGTGAACAGACATTTCTCAGTGTTATGGATGCTGTATGTAGCACCATTCCATTGCATGTCCCTTTGAGGGGTTTCTCGTTCTGACAGCAATGAAATACTGTTACTCTCAAACAAATACTGACCCTGGCTTCTCTTTCAGCATCTATGACCCCTCCTGTCTGTTCCTGCAGCAGTGCATACGCTCTCTGCAGGGCCTGGTACTCCTTTGTCAGCTGTCGAAACCGCAGCTCTGACTCTTCTGCTGCTAAACCCTGAAGAATAAGAAGGGACATGTCTAAGCCATGGAGAGCAAAGCACTGTCAAAGCAAAGAATGCAAAAGTGATTTGTTAAGCACAGTAGATGCTTTACAGGTCTTGATTTGAATAGTGTTTTGGATCACAGTGAGCTTGCTGGGATCTGAAATAAAAAAAAAAAATGAGGACATTATACAGCATTTATATCACAGTATCAGCTGAGTTGGAAGTGACCTACAAGGATCACTGAGTCCAACTCCTGGCCCTGCAAAGCACCATCCCCAAGAGTCACTTGAGAGAGTTGTCTAAACGCTTCTTGAACTCTGTCAAGCTTGGTGCTGTGACCACTTCCCTGGGGAGACCATTCCAATGCCCAGCCATGCTTTGGGTGAAGAACCTTTTTCTAATATCCAACCTAAACCTCCTCTGACACAACTTCAGGCCATTCCCTCGGGCCCTGCCACTGGTCATTACAGAGAAGACATCAGTGTCTGTCCCTCCTCTTCCCCTCATGAGGAAGTTGTAGACTACAATGAGGTCTCCCCTTATTCTTTTCTCCAGGCTGAATAGACCAAGTGACCTCAGTTGCTCCTCATACAGCTTCCCCTCAAAGCCCTTCACCATCTTTGTTGCTCTCCTTTGAACACTCTCTAGCAATTTGATATTTTTCTTATATTGTGGCACCCAAAACTGCACACAATATTCAAGGTGAGACCACCGCAGAGTAGAGCAGAGCAGGACAACAGGACAATCCCCTCCCTTGACTGGCTGGCAGTGCTGGGCCTGATGCCCCCCAGGACATGGGTGGCCCCCCTGGCTGCCAGGGCACTGCTGACTCATATTCAACTTTCTGTCAACCCCTGGCTCCCTTTCCAGGCACTGCTTTCCAGCATCTCATTCCCCAGTCCATCTCCAGATCCAGGGTTGCCCCATCCCAGATGCAGAATCTGGCACTTCCCCTTGCTGAACTTCATCTGGTTGGTGATGGCCCAGCCCTCTTGATTCATCAAGGTCTCTCTACAGGGCCTCCCTGCCTTTGATGGAGTCAACAGCTCCTCTCTATTTTGTATCATCTCAGAACTTGCTCAGTATCCCTTCCAGTCCCCTGTCCAAGTAACTTATGATGAAATTGGAGAGCACAAGGCTTAAGATGGAGCCCTGCAAAACCCCACTAGGGACAGGTCACCAGTATGATGTCATCCCCTTCACTACGACTTGTTGATTTGTCTTTAAGCTACAAGAAATGTGACAGGTTTCCTTGAAAGAGGAGAGGAAAAAAAAACACCTCAAATTGCAGGGTAGTCATATCTATAAGCTTTACGGACTATATTGTGGAAGAAACTCTCAGCATTTTAGTATATGGGTAACCAAAATTAAAGTCAAACTTAAAAAGTATTTATCACTCAGTATGCACTATAAAAATCTAAGTGTTCTTGAGAGCCTGACCACTTGTTTTCAAAGTCATCTCTTGAAAACCTGTAACTTGTCTGTGAAAAGAGTCAGATCTTACCTCATCCAGATCATCATCTGGGGTTGCTGGTGTCCTGTCTGTTCTATATGAGGCCACAGAGGATGTTTCAGAGTCCATAGAATCATCATCATACCCAAAAACTGTATCCACCACATGTCTCTATAGAAGGAAAAGCATGATTTCTGAACCTTCATGTAAACTCGTAGCATGTGTTCTAGAGAGCAGTGGAGGGGGTAGTTGCTAGTTACTTAAATGATGAGGTGTGAAAAGTGAACAGTGAGCTACCCCTGCAATTACCATCTTCACACAAACTGAAATTAAACGCATTGAAGATCAGGTCTTGTGCTGGTGGAGAGTAAGTTTGCTGAGTAATTTTTCTGAGGGTCTGTCTCAGTCTAATTGGAAAACCTAATGTGAGCAGCAACATGCCAGAGGAAAAGTCTCTACCCTTGGAGGAAGGCAGGAGAATTGTTTGTTAACAAGAAGCTCTTCAGAAGACATCTATAAACATGAAAAGTGTAGTGTAGTGTAGTGTGCAAAGGTTACACCATAAAGAGCTAGAAACTCATGTAGAATAGGTGGCCCTCCTTCTTCTTTCACAGACACTGCTGATACTTTTCATGTCCAGGTGCTTCTCTTGCTGATATTGCTGTTGGATCATATGAATGAAAGCTATGCTAATACAAAACTAACATGAAGGAACTTTCATTGCATCTTTCCAGGACTACAGTAACTGGCACCCATTATAAACAATTGCTCGTGCTCCACGCTTTGGCTGTACGCCTGACACCTCCCTATTCCCAATTTCGTACCTGAATTAAATCACATAAAAACTGTGAGATGTGTCCTGTGAAGACACAGATGCTTGACCCTGCAGGCTTGGTTTCAGGGTACCAATTTGAGCATTTAAATACTTGGCTTATGGATAATTCTGAAGACAAACTGATCAATGAGCAATTAAGATGCTCTTCTTCTTAGCAACATTTTTCACTTTGCTGACAGGGTAAAACCTTCTAAACCTGGAGTTTGAATCACACAAAAAACATGTACCAAAGATGTCAGTTAGCTTTTGCGTATATTATAATTTTTGCTCATTGTGTTTTCAAGTGAAAACAATTGCCATATTCTCCAATGTTATAACCTCTGGTTTAGAAATAAAATTTACTGATGAAAATACTATTCAGTCCTTGCTGTGTCTGCTGTACACCACTTCACAACACACACAGAAACAATGTGATGGCACAGCTAGGATTTACTGGTCTGAAATTCTCAGTGTGTAGACGGTGCTGTGTGACTTTCACAGAACATGGCTGACACACTAAGGGATGTCCTTGGAGGACTGAGTGCAACCAAGTAACCCATATTTCCACTTTTTGGAGGTGGGACATGAATGCTGCAAAGTCATGCTTCACATCTAGCTGATAAAGGAGCTATGCAAACCACTCCTGACTACTCAGCTCTAAAACTGTTGTAAATTATACCAGCTTTGGACTTAACCCAATTCAGGGTGATACAAAGGTTAGTCAAAGGCATGTGGAACTGAGCAGGAGAGAATGGCACAGTATCTCAGGCAGAAATTTCCACCTGAAGAATAGAGATGCACAAGGATTTGGCTTTAGCCCATATGTGCTGTGAAAAACAGATCGCAGAAAAAAATGGGAAGGTCTCTGATAATGTTAATACCTCTCAGCATAACAGACCCTGAGACCAATACTTATAGAAACCAAATAGAAGGACAGTTATTACTACTGGGTGGGGGGCAGGCATGGGAAGGATGACGGATGGGACTGGAGCCCCATTTTGCTGAAAATAAAACAGCTGCACACCCTTAACAGAATTTCAAAGTGGATTTAAAAAGCTCTCCCAAAGTAACTAAGGAATTTATAAACCTGATCACTAAAGCAGATTGTTATAATCCACAAAGCTCTGTTTAATCAGATTGCTAAACTGTGTTTCCCTACACAGCCTACTTGAACACTGTAAATAAGAAACAATTTTTCATCTTACCTTGATTGGTTTTGAGCTCCTTTTATGCTTTCTCCGACGAATTAGTTTCTCCCTGTCCTAGAAAACAAGATTAAAAAGTTACTCTCTCTTCTCTTTTTTAAAGCTGACAGATGGCCAAATATATGGAGGAAATAAATAAAAGAAGTTCCAGTGACTCTCTCCATATGTACAAACAGGAATCTGATTCCAGGTAGAAGGCAGGATTCATATCCAAATCTGTATGTGTGTCACCTGAAAATCACCTGAAAAAAGCCTTTGTCCATTTGCCTTGAGCAGCTGTCAAACAACAGGAGCTGATGGATTGCCCTCTAAAATCACTGGGAGGCCTGGTGCATGGGTTTGGGCACTGTATAAGGGGTTGTCTGCCTTCCCTGATGAGGAGATGCTGCCCCTGTCTCAAAGTCCTTAAATGATGGGAGTGTCGATCTCACCATTCCTAGCAATGATATCTCAGAAAAGACAACAGCCTGTTTTGGAATCCTTCTCCTTCTCCTCAGTATCATAATGCAAAGCTCACTGACAAAGGAATTGGTAGCATTAAATGTTGACAATTTAAGAACTGAAAACCCACTGTCTAGCTGTACATGCTTTTCCAGCACATGATATGGCACTGTGGACCGGCCTCTTGTTAAGGGAATTTTTTAAGCATTACTTAGTTATAATGGTAAAACACCTCGGCACAGCCCTGCCTTGTGAACATGCAGGTACCTTTCCAAGCTCCACAGCTCTTAGTCTGCATTCCTTTCTGGAGCTCAATTCACAGTGTTATGGTTTGAGTTGTAGAGGCTGATGCTCCACTACAAATTCAGGAAACTGCACACATGTACACCTACAGCTAAACATCTGCAGATGTTAAAAGCAGGTAGGGTATTAATGCTTAGACCTCTAGTGATAAGAAGAAATACTGTCAGTGGTAAACTGTACACAGCAATCATTCCTAATTTCCTTGTGGTCTGGACATACCCTTGTTAATTCATCAATTATGTTCTGCTGTTCTATGACCTGAAGCTTTAAAAATTCAGTTTCTTGTTCCTCATTAGCCTGATCCAGGTCATTGAGAGATCTTAATTTCTTTAGAGGAGGATGTGATGTTATTTTTTCTCTCTGTGGTAAGAAGAAAAGATAAAAGAGATAAAATAAGATCCAGCAATTAAAAGACCACCTTTCAGTTAAAAACTAAACATCACCTTTCATTTAAGCTACACAGACCTTTAAATATGCTTCAGCTACACCATTTTTTTATTCATGTCCATCAGCGCTTCTTAACAATAAAATAGCACAGCACAGCTGAGTTCTTCAACCAGAACAACAAAGCTTTATCTATTTAGTTACCATGTGGCAATACAGCCTCTACAGCCCTTACAGGTCACATACCATAGCTCTTCCTTGGCCACGCATCAAGGTGCCCCCACCTGTGGCAAATAGAGTTGAACCTGTCCAGTGGGTAGGCAGACAGTATCTACTCTCACGACCTCATGTCCTTACTGATATTCAATGTAGGACCATACACAGTGAGGCAATGGACCTGCTTTACTCATGTTAAAGACATCCATCCAGTCACACCAGGGGGAAAGGCAAAAACTGTGATAACAGATCTATTTTAACCACAGTCAATATCCTCCCTGCTCCTGAGCATATGTGGGAAAGGAGATGGCTAAAAGCTGTGAGAATTGCTCTAGGCACTGACAGCTTTTGTGATTTGGGCATCCATAGTGTGAAGAGCAGATGTCAGGGAGCTAATTGTGCACATGTACACTGTGTCCACAGATTTGCACCAGTGGTACTGCCCACTGATGCCTAATGCACGCAGATTCCCGAGTCCTTTCTCTTTGCTGTGGGAGACTTCAAGGGACTGTGATCTGCACTCCCACAGCTGTGGAAGAATAATTCTGACCCATGACACCTGCAATAAGTTTATCTGTCTTCTAGGCACGGGTAAATTGCAGAGTCCTTAAGTGGATTAACTGTGTAACAGTAAAGTCTCTTTTCTGTGGGACAGGAAAATGAATCTGATCACCTCTGCCTAATCAGCAGGAAAGCTGCTCCCGTTGCAGGGCACTTAGCCTGCTCAGGACAGTGGCTACTACAGGTCAGGGCAAGGTCCATGAACACCTTTAGCAAGGGAAGTCGTCTCAGTCTGCCACCTTACATCCGGTAATCCAGAACATCAACCTCCTTTTTCATTAATGCCAAAGCCACATCAGTGCATGTGTAGGAACATAGGGCCTGGAAGCAGACTGCCAATCAAGGCAATCCCATCTGAAGGATATGCAGACATAACCGTTTTGACCCCATTTCATATGGCCCTAACCAAATTTAAACACCACCATTCTCCCTTTCCCATATCCACCTACCACGCATATGTTTTATGGAAAAATTCTATGTGCTTTGTGCCATACCAGAAGTTTACTTTGTCATCATCAGCTCTAAAAGGAATGTGTACATGATGCAAGAACATCGTTCTGGCTCAAAACTTCATTCTTAACAGCTTCCTTTTTGAGTTCCAGATAAAAAATAGCACAGTAGAACATGCCTCAATGATATAACATTCTCCTCTTTCGTTTTTTTGAAATGATTGACACTCAATATTCTAACTTTGAAAATATAATTAAAGACTGTGATTATGCATTCATGTAAATATATTGCCCATGTATGCATAATACACAATGTTATGGTACGTAACTCTATAATAATACAGACCAAAACACGGCTGTATCTTAGCAATAGTATTTACACATTATATACAATGCATATTCTCTATTCATATGCAACATGCACTATGCAGATGTGGCCACCAACACATAGAACCTCCAGTAATACTCATTTTGCTCTTCAGTACCAACCATTTCTATATTTTCTTTAGTGACTGCTTTGAGTTTATCTTCCATGCGCTGCAAAGACTGCATAAGTTCATCATTTCTCTTCGTGAGGCACTTGTTCTTTTCAAGAAGAGGTTTACATTGTTTCTCAGCTTCTCGGACACGCTTCAACTGGATTGATAATGGCAATTAATAATTGTCATGAGAGACACATGAATATACTTGTAATTCACAATCTTGACATCTATTTTGCAATTATGACATAAAGAACATTGAAGCTGGCTAAACTGATATGAAAGGAGTGCATTAAGATTTCTAGCTCAGGAACAAAAAAACCCATCAAGAGTTCAATTTATCACCCTCATCCTTAAGCAGAGAAGTAGGAATATAAACAAGTTAAATAGCCAGGGTCCTGATTCAACACACAGGTATCACCACAAAGTAGACAATCAGATAAAGGGATCACTTCAAAGTTGTCAATTCTTCCTAGACTCAGTACTTCACTATTTTCAACCTGGTCAAATACTGGACTACAGACCTAACAGACATTATTTCATTTACAAGGTAAGTCTCACCATGCACAAGATAAGTCACCAAGCACATACTGTGTGCTCAAAAGGAGGGTTCGCACAGAATCCTACAAACCTTGCTGCCTCGATCTCTGCTGTGACTTTGTACTCATGTAATTTCAAGTACGTTTTATTGTTAAATTACTGTTTTATTCTAAGATAAAAAGTCCTTCTCAGTCTCCTGAGTGATGGGCCTGAGGGATGGACAAGGTATGTTCATCACCAGCTTTATCCTTGTATCCTCCCCCTCTTTGCCTTTCCCCATGGCTCTCAACCTCCTGTGTGCCAGTGCAAAAGCTCACTCACCAGCTCGTTTCGTTCATCAACAAGCAACGTGTTCCGGTCTTCCAGCTTCCGTATGGTGGCATTCAGCTCTGCTATCCTCTTCTGGTTTCTGCGCAAGTCCTGTGCATGGGCAGCAATGTCACACAGTTACTGATTCTCTTCAAAATACATGCTTAAAAAACCAGTCAACCTAAGCTGTCATCATCAACAAATTATCTTTAGGGACTTTCACATACTGACTATGTTGGCAAATATATATACTTAGGAGTATATATATTTGGGGATGCTTTAATTGAAAATTTTAAGCCATTAAAAAAAATTAAGAGAAAATAACCAAACAGATGACAAATTTTTATGACAGAGATAAAAAACCTAAAAGATTCTAATTTTTGTTGCCTTTTCCTATAGATTGCTCCTGTTTGCTGAGCCACTACCTCAGGTGAAAAAGCCAGGGCAACCCTTTCTGTATCAATTACATTTACTTCCTTATTTCTCATTTGTATATACGTAAATATGCTTTTAAATATGCATTGCTGTGTAAACATCTTTGGTTTAGTCACACAATGGGTGACTTGTGTGCTTTGTGAATGACACCCAAGGGCTGTCAGTGGGAAACAGACACAGAGGAGGATCTCCTAAGGGTCTCACGCATTCTCCACACATAGCACTTTCCTTGCCCCTCCCTGCTCATCCTTGTAATTCTATCTGGTTTGAGGATGCGTGTTATCTAGGTAGTTAGGTTCATCGATGACTCTTTCAAAGGGGCACTGATTATTTAGGATGTGTTATATTTGTGACTAGAACAACTGATGAAAACCAGCAGTACAAAGTTTTGTCCAACTAGCATGCTCTCTGAAGACTCTATGGACATTAACTTGTCTGTAGTGAATGACTGGGAATGTTTTTCTACAGCCTGAGAAGGTATGTCAGAAAGAAACACACATCCACGCTACTGTTTTGTAGGGACTGGTAAAACCTGCATACAGGGCTGCTGCAGTGCTCCGAACCATCTCCAGCCCTTCCTGGGATCTCTCTCTTGGGACTGCTCATGTTACACTCTGCCTCCTTCACCAAAAAGAGCTGTTCATCCAGAGCTTCCTTTTGCAGCTGCAGCTTCTGCACATAGCCTGTCTGTGTCTCCAGTTCTTTCTCCAATGAAAATATGATCCTGTCTTTAGCCTTGATCTCGTCCATCTGAATGAAAGAAACACCAGAACAATATTACTGTGTGAAGGCAACAGCACTTCTCCGATTTGTATTGTATGATTTACTTAAGAGCAGTGATCACCCCTCAAACCTGCTCTACCACACTGCACCAGGCCTGTAAAACAACGCAGTCTGAGCCATACCCATAATTTTGGCACAGGAGCACATTCATTGAGCATTTTGGCAACACAAGAATATACTTCTGGGATGCAGACTGTGAACTGGAGGGGGGCTATCATTCTTGACAATTTAAATTCCCATTTATTTTACTTAATTGTAAATTCTTGAATTCCAGTTTTCAAGCTAAACTTTCTACCATTACAAGCAGGTCCAGCTCTCGACATGACAGTGTGTCCTGGTTCTGGCCAGGACAAGGTTAATTTTTGCAACAGCCAGAGGTTATTCTGTATCATCTCATGTCATTTTCTGGGGATGGGGGAAGGGTTCCCTTCTGGATGATGGTAGCATGGCTGTGGTCAGGTCACAGGCTCCACGCTGAGCATTTTGCACCTAAGTCACTCTCCTCTCTCGTGTACGTATCTCACTGCTGTTTCCAATCAAGTGGTCTTACTTCAATTCATGATCTCATCTTTACCTTTTGTGCCTCCAATTCTCCTCTCCAGCCCACTGCAGGGAATGGGGAGTGACCACGTGTCAGTATGATTTCGCAAGTCTAAGTGGGAGCACAAATTGGGAAGTTTCTAAACCATGACACAGGGAAACAATGCACCTTTGCTGGTGTGAGCTTCTTTTTCTTTATTTTCCACAGAAATTACTGAAGGCTACACCAAAGCCAACCCAAAAGATATCTCCTCTCCTGCCATGGTTTATTGTGTTTAGGATACCATAACACAGCCTGGAGAAACCGAAAAACTGCAAGTGCACGTGCAAATGCTCTTTATCTAACCCTTTGCGCCTTGCATGTATAAACAAATCAGAGAGCTAAATCCTTATGGATTAGGCCAATCACTCACCTAATATAAGCTGTTAACTGCCATAACAGTGTTATAGCTGACTCACTGTGATCTACTGATTCCTGACAAATGACAGTGCGAAATCTGTAGTACTTTTTCAAAGTGAGTTGCATTGCAAGAGATCTGTTACACAGAAAAAGCTAAGAGACAAAAAAGGCAAACTCAGTGCAGCCTAAGAGAAGGAAAAACATGAACTGTTTTGATTACTGACCAGGCGTCGAATATCCCTTTCACTCTCCCATTTGATCTTGGAAATGGCCTCTTGGTGGGACTGATGCTCACTCCGAAGATCACCTGCCTTGATCTTGTCGGCCTGGATCATATTGTTAAGGGCCTCATCTACCTGCTTTTTGGCAGACTTCAGTTCAGTAATTTCCTGCAGAAGCTTAAGGCGCTCAGAGTCAAACTGTTTCCTGGCCTCTTCACGAGCCTCAATAGTCAGCGCTGTCCGTACTTTGTCACTGCTCCCATCCCGCAGCGCGCACAGCGCCGACTTCAGGCGCTGGATTTCACTGTCTCGGACTTTCACCATTCTCGTCATCTCCTGCTCGTGCTGTTTGATGAGGTTCTCCCTCACAGCCTGCAGCTCCTTCATTTTCTCCTCATGGAGTTTGGCTTTTAGCTCTGTGATCTGCACGGTCTGCTTGCGTTGCTCCACTTCACGGATACGCTTCGTTTCTTGAGTCTTTTCTCTTTCAAGCTTAGCAACCTACATTGAGATAAAATGAAAGTCATCTGCTGCCAACGTAACATTATCAAAACAAGCCCACCCAGACACATCCATTTCAAATTGAGAAAAAACCCCTCTGAGACCTTAGACAATCCTCCACACTCCTAAAACAAAATATAGGCCAGCTCCTGAGGTATTCACGTAGATAACATTGTCTTTACTCAAACAAAAAACCCTCTCTTCTCCAGGTGTCCTGCCTCACACAATGATGCTATATGTACTTTTAATATTTCCTTTGGAAATAAGACTACTCCGTATATATATGTGCATTTCTCTAAAAGCTTTTTAACCCACCAGTCAAATTCACCAGAAAATTGGAGGGCTCAGAAAAAGCAAAATTCCTACAACTTTCACATACTGCTCCATTTGAGGGCCAGAGGTTTCTCCAACTTGTAGCTCAGTAAAATGGAGTCTTTTCCACAGAAGCCATAGGACACCCATAGTAAATATTGTAAGTTGGGAAAGAATCAGAATTTTTCAGGAAAGAGTTGCGTGGCCTCTGTTGAATTCTGTGCTACTATTTTTTCCACGTGTTTGTCTTCTTCAGCAGACACTTTTTTTTAAAACCAAACTGTCACTCACCTTGGATTTCTCCTGATGCAGCTCAATTTGAATGTCTGTTAGCTTAGTCCTGAGGTCCTCATTGGCAGCCTGGAGGGCTACAATCAGCGCCTCAGGCTTTTCGCCCTTACTCCGTCCTTTTTTTGACATGGTTTTTTATCAGAGAGTCCACGCGTTTATTTCAAATATGGATTGCCATCTTCTTCTGTTCCTTTCAGTGTCAGTGTCAGTTAGTTCAGCAATTACTGCGTGACATTCCTTAAGGTCCTGGACTCAGCTGCTTTGGAAGCCCTGTGAGAAATAAGACATACTATTATCTAAGACACTGCATCTGGACAGCTCACATGCTTACAGAACACAACAGAGCACTCCCATCTCCAAAACACTGCAATCTTTGTCTGAAAACCTACAAAGCAGATCCCAGCACAATCATGCTTCCGAACACCAGCCTGCCACACTTTTGGGAATTCCATGCTTGCCCTTTTCTGTTCTCAGAAAGGGGCGCCATGCATTGAAGACAGGTGTTCATTTACCATAAAGATTACTGCTATTGAGAGTACGAGACTGGAAGGGACAGGTTATTTACTCCAATCCTTGCAGTCTGAGGTAACCACAAACCAGACCCTTTAATCTCAAGGATCTACCAACAATATCATTCTCTTCCCCTTCCTAACCCCTGATCCTCTTCAAGATCCTGTGTCCAACTCAAAGACTCTCCACAACACTGCTACCATCTGTCACAAGAGGAGAAGGCAATTGAAGTCCTCAATCATCATTCCAGGACTCTGTGGAAGCAGAAAACTAATAACATGCAAGGGCCTGTTTAGACAAGAAATTGTCCCCATGGAGTGAGAAATGAGTACCTAGGCCTTTTGGAGGATTAAGATCCTAATTTACAAATGAGGCCAGAAATGACAATATCACACTGTCATCTAGGGGTTTTAACATCTGGTTATTAACAGTAAAAAATAAAATTCTGGACAAACATCATCATTATCCCTGTATTCATTTTAATTTTATAGCATTATTATTCCCATTTGTGGCCGCTAGCAGAAATAATGTTTGGAAATCTGGTATAACAGTTTGGAGATGGGCAAAGCACTGAAACATTAAGACTGCAAAGAATGAGACAGAGCACGGTGTAGTAGTGGCAGTGGTGAAACTTTCCAGCAATAATGATTAGTGCTCCAATGCTAGATTCCAGCAAGCTTTCCTCCATTATTGACAGGTTGCACATTATTTTTTTAATATTTTATTTGCTTTAGGTACAAAACATAAATAGAATAATAATCACCCATGTTAAAACAGAAGAGACCTCCAAATATGAAAGACTTTTTAACTCAACAAAAAACTTGCACACATCAGTAGAAGGAAGGACAAGAAAAGTATTTAATGTCCCTGTGTTCCAAGAGGGAATTTTGAGGCTGTTTCAGTAAGTCCAACCAAACAGTCATCTGAAGGCATTTCCTGCAGCACTTATCTCGCCCCGGTTCTTCTTTAGAGTGCTACAATGACAGCATCAGGACATTTTCACAGTACACTTGATTCTGTGAGACTTACCAGAAAGGAAAAAGCATCAATGGTCTCAGGTCTTCCAGAGCAGGGAGGCAGTTTCAGACAACATAAAACTGAGCAAACCATGCAATTCTGGCTAACTGACAATCACTTCTTACCAGTGTGTAAAAGTTAACAGCCCAGTGAACTAAAACATATAACCTGTTCTATCAACAATGAGAAACAGGGCACATGCCAAGTTTGCTTACTTACTCGCAGTATTTGACAGTCCTCTTCCACAGAAGTCCCTATTACAAGGAAGAACTTACTTCAGGAAGGATGCTAGTACAAGCACCAGCTCACCTTGAAACTGTATGTCAATTAGGGGAGATCAACTGATCACCCCTAACAGAGCATCTCTTACTGACTCCTCCAAAATCTGCAGTCCCAGGAGGACGTTTATAGGAGTAACACAACACCTAAAGTACTAGGGAGGGACTCTCCAAAATTTTTGAATTGCCTCATTTGTGTGATCATTTATGTTATACTAAAGAGGACTTGCCACATGATCAAATAATTTTATCACCAATGAACAAGGTGTGTATAGCTAAAATTGCAATTAAAATAAAGGAGCTTTTATTTTTCTTGCCCATAGGAAAGCTCTGCCTCCATCTGAGCTCACACCAAGAGTCATACTTTAATTTCAGTTATAATTTTCTGCTTTCTGAGGGCAAGAGCAGATAGAAACCCTAACTCATACATGTGCTCCTCCCAACACCTTGCTCTCAGGCACTTGGTTCTGCTCAAAGAGTGGCTCCACTATGAAGAGAATTTACCTATGCAAACAAGCAAAAACTCCAATCTAAACTTGCTTTTCTCTGAGCCCAGAGCCAGCATTTCAGCTCTTGCCAAGACAACAATTAACATGCTAATTTGGAACCCCACTGACCCAACTCTCCATCAGAAAAAGAGTGCTGTGATTCAGGTTAGGTAACCCTAACATGAGGGGATTCTCCAATTCACAACTGCTGATCCAAGCACCCTGGCTCTAGATCCCAATCCTCACTCCAGAACCAGAACTTCAGAATGTGGCAAGCATGATGACAGTATTATGAGAAGCTTTTTCATCCTTGGCAAATCCTCATGACCTTTCTGAGCTTCACCATCTCTGCCAACAATCTACAACAATTCTGAGAGAGGCATTTTCTATTCCCACAAAATGGTGAAAATTCCTTGGAACTAGAGGAGCAGTTAGAGTGCTTACCTGCTGGAAATTCCAGTAGCCAGACTGGATTCATGCTTGTTGATTGATCTGGTCTTAGGCAATACTTTAAGGAAGTAGTATTTCCACATAAGCTAATTCCCATTACTGCATCAGTTCTGTTACCTACAACGGGAACACCAGCCATACACAACTCCAAAATCTGTCTCATTTGCCTAGTGGGATTTGAATGAATCCTACATTGAGTTTTTGCTTTGGATTTTATTTACTAGGTTTCATCCATGTTTTGCATTTTTTCAGAATAAAATTCAACCCCTAATTATTGCATACCATTCTCTGTGTGTTACGACACATAACAAAATACATAATTAATGAAAACTGTGATTAAAAGCATGAGTTACATTATTTTGGTATTATATCATAATTCAGCATGTCAACATCAACCCAAAAACTCAGCTCAGACTTGACAAACAGCTCTTCAGGACAAATCCTAACCACCCTCTGACTTTGGCTGCACAAAAATCACTGTATTGTAGTTAGATTTCTAATCAATACCATAATAATTTTCAGGAATATTAAAATACCTCCTGAACTGAGCTCACAATATCCCTTGGATATAAGGCTCTACACAAGACATACGGGATGAATCTGGTGCTGCTAGGCTGCTCATGCTAAAATTACCATTGGCCCTTGCTCTAAAACATGAACCAAAAAAGCCCTATCCAAGCTGGTGACTCCATGGAAACACTAAAAAGGGTACAGAAGCATTATTGTTACCCGCAGCAAAGCTAAGCAGATTTGTTAAAGCAATATTCTAGTATTTTGTGGCTAAAATACCATCTGTCTCTTTCTCACACAGTTATTTTCCTAGAAGTTGGCATAACACAATGCACATGGAGAACATTAACAGTGATAAAGAAAATCCTGCCCTATCCCAAAAGCAAGTGGACATTTTTCAGAATCAGTACTTTTCAGCGTAAGATGCAAATGCATACTAACTGGAGGCTCTACTTAAGAAGGACAGGATTGTCAGAACAAGGACAAGCTCTAACAACCTGCTCAGCTCACTGCAAGATGGGGGCCTAACAAAACATTTTAGTGGCTTTGCACTTTGCGCATTATCTTATGCAAGGGGATCACATTCAACCAACAGACAACATGCACCACCTAGAAGAGAAACACTGCAATTCATGGAGTTCATTGTATCAGGCTCTCCTTGATTTGATTTTAACATCAAATCAACAAAACCCTCTTTTATTTATTTGAAATGCATATAAACAAGAAAACAACAGAGAGGGAAAGTTCATGCCCCAGATCCTTCTCCTGAAAACCCTTCCTTTTCCTTCTAAGGCTATATGAATGATCACCTCTTGCCTTACAGATACCAGAGGTAAGTATCTTACATTTACTACTAAAAATTGTCAGATATTTAAGTAATTTCTGTACTTAAAGGAAAACTCTTAACCTTGGAAGTTTTTGCCATTTTTAGCTCAGCTCTCGATACAGCCAATAAACACAGACATTGCTTTCAGAACAGACTTATTTTCCTAATCAATATTATTTACTTCTTTGTCCCCCCAAAGACCTTGGTGACCTCAATAAAGAAAAGACAATTATCTGCACAACACATGAAGGTTTTCGCAGAGTCCCGTAAGTTCACAATATCAGCCTGCTAACCAGAGGGTTGCATCTCTCCCTAAAATTGTACTGGCCCTATTGAGTCTGAAGGCATCATATTATACACCAGATCATAATTAAGATGGTAAGACAAATCTGTTCTGTGTAATTTCTAAATTTCTTCCTTTCTCAGCATTAAAAAATTAGAAAGTGCTGCAGGATAGGGGTGGAAGGAAGAAGAGAGGTAGAATCTAAGTAGATTTCAATACAGTCTCCAAATCTAGAGCTGGTTTAATAAAAGTCATAATTTGTGTAGTGTGAAAAATCTTGATCAAAATCAATAGCAGCCACTCTTCCCCTACATCCATTCTCAAATTGACCTATACAACTGCAGGCCAAAAACTTCCTGCTCTCATGATAAAGGAAAGCAGCCTGAAGAAGCTGCAAACCTTGGATGGATTGGATTCTGTTGGTCAGTATTGCCAAACATATATTTACAACCACATCATCACCTCCTGCTAACTCTGGAAAAGACTTTGCCCCCCTGTAAGTTATTGGCTGTCCAGTCCCTTGCCAGGTTTGGATTTTGTGACCTGACTGAACCTCAGCTGGGGTTCCAAACCTCACTGGCCTTTCTGTAAAGTGCTACTGTTCCCCTTGTAGAACAGAGTAAGGTGCTGGTACATTTGATTCTGTGAGACTTATCAGAAAGGGAAAAGCATCAATGGTCTCAGGTCTTCCAGAGCAGGGAGGCATAAGCATTAAGCTATTGTATATAATTTCAAATAAACTTACAGGTTTGTTCTTGAAAGCACTTCCAAATTAATTATGCAGTCTTTCCTTGAGTTATAAGCTACCAAACAGTAACCAGCACAACTGTTCTTTCAGATGTAAATAATCCAATCTTTTTCCACTGCAACAGTCCCCACATACTCTTTGTTCACCTAAGACTTATTGTAACTGATCACAATTTCCTGTCAGAGAGGGGACATGAAAAGGGGATATTATTAAGGGCTATATTAAATAAGGCAGATTCTCAAAAAAATGACTGCATCTCATTTTGTTCCTCACCAATGCACACAGATGGAATAGAGCATCTTACAGAACCTTAAATATTAAGTTCAAATAAATACAAGGAAAAAAAACCCCAAGGACTTACCTACAAATCACAGAACATAAAACAAAAATCACATTCATGTTCATGAAAATCTAAGTGTATGTTATGTATTAACATCATTATAAGTCTTTTCATAATTTTTGTACACCAAGCGTACCCCAAATACATGCCAAACAGTACAGTATTGATTCTAATTAATTTCTATCACTTGTAACATTTAGAGTTCTTAGTATTTTGCTTACATTATAGAAACGAAAAATTAAAAGTATTTCTGCATGCATTAAAAAAATCGGCTTAGTGAATATTATCAAACCAGTGCACATACAGGGGAAAAAAAAATCCAGAAGCCCAGACCCCACCATTTCTCACAAATTTATAGGCTCACTCATTGCTGGTTACCCTAAACCACCTGGTACCTCAATGCAATTTTCAACAATGTTTTTTCTTCTTTTCATTTTTAATTTCCATGTTATTTAGGCCCTTTGTTTACAGTCCATGCAATGTAAGGTTCAACAGATCTTTCCCTTAAGCACTTTAAGGGGTATTGTAATACACAATTTCAAAAAGTAAGCTAATAGCTTGAGAAATGGAGTGTGGGGTGAAGATATTACCTCCTGGATGGAGATGGAAGGAATGCATAAAATGAAAATGTGAGCCAACATGCATTTTAGCATCAGTTGCTCTCAATTAATTCAAATAATTAATTATTTTTTTAAATAATCTGAGATGCTGTTATACTTTGCATTACCATTTTTAACATAAAAGAAGATCTGCCATACCAGACTAGCTCTTCTATCCTAACAATTTTCTCAAGCACATCAGTCTGCTTTATTATTTATTATTTATTAGAGCACATTTCATCCAAAGTTAGAAAAGGAACTGTAGTCTATCTAATCTTCATTTACATTCCTTATTTGCTGGTATTTGTTAAACTGTTAACTAAGAAGGTTTCACTGCACAGCTGTGTACTGTGCGTGCTGCACTTGCGTGCCTCTTTCTTGTGAAATGCCACTGTGCGGATGGGCACATCCATCAGTTCACTTTGCTTCGCTCGTGACCATGGCTGATGCACACTGTTCAACACAGGGAAATGTGATGTCCAAATACGATCTAGAGAAATTGCAGATCCTAAAGTTTACAGGATGAGTGATGGTTTCTCAGCAACCCACCAGTGATCCAAATGCACGGCAAGCAAACCATACAGCATCATCGCTTCTAGCAAGAGCTGAAAGCCCATGTTCCTCAAAATGCTGCATGTATTATTTTTCCTTTCAAGTTCATTGGATGTTTCAGAGTCCAAACTGCAGACAATGATCCACGCTGTTGTGTCATTCCCAAAGAAGCTCATTTGACCTGACAGCGTTCAGTGTGGCCACCCCATAGAGCTTTCTCATGGTTCTTCTAGCATGCTGTTGAATTTTCTATTTAGAGCCCTACCTCCTGGAGCAAAGATTTCTAGTCCTCGCCTTTTAAAGGAGAAATTCAAACAGACTTTAAAGATACAGAAACTAGAAATACTACCAAAATTACATTTTTCTACCCTCATGGATTCTGGATTTTGAGAGCTGATGACAGAGAACTGTACAGATGCTTTGCACAGACCTATAAAGAGAAGGTAGCAGAGAATCCATCTCTGAAGATGGGAAGATAAATTTGCTATATTCTGATAAAGACCCGACCTTGAAGGGATACAGATTTATAGAGGAACTTTGAAGATGTTACCCGCTTAGAAGCTATTGATTTCAAAACACATAATGCAAACATGTAATTATAAATTCAAGTAAATAATATTAAAATAAATATTTTTCAAAATTTGGTTGGTTTTTAAAACAAAAACATTTGGTTTGCAGGCTTGTAGTACAAATATTGCACTGCCATGCACAAAGATTAAAGACAAATCTGATGGATGTAGAAAATCCAACATCACTGGAAAGTGACTCAAAATTCCGGCATCTGGCAAGGGCTATTTTGCTGCCTCACAACTTCACAAAGCCAATAGAAAGCAAAATATTTACCACTATTAAAAATTACCATGACTGAGTAGTGAAAGCATCTTCAGGCTCACAGAGTTTGGTTAAAAAGAAGAGGGGAAAACCCCAGAGGTTATAATTAACAAACTACTTGGATTTCAACTGCTCAAGCTACATCTGAGTTATACCAGCCTTACAGCAGTGGAATCCATCCCCACACCTTTGTTACAGTTGGAGGACTATTTTTGTAACTCTTTAAACGACAATATCAACTATTAAATGAAGTAATAGAGATCAAATTTGAAAATTATTCTGGGCATCATTCCACAGTTACAATTCACAGCATTTTCCTGACTTGAATACCCTGAGGTCACATATGCTTTGTAATGTCAGAGAATTTATGCAGCATCTTTCCAGCTACACTGAAGTCTTGAAAGTAAAAAGTCTACCAGAACCCAGCATACATTTACAAATTAAAATAGCCAATCACCTCCTTAAAATACAACCATACACAACCATACATAACCATACATACATAAGCCCCACCTTATGTTCAATTCTTAATGTGCAGGATACCAAAGTTCTTAACACAGAAGATTATTTAGGCTGGGAACGACCTCTGAAAGCAGAAGGATTATCAAAAGCCACTGAAAGGTGACAGGGGCAAGGTTCTCAGAAAGGAGGCTGAGTCAATGCATTAGCAGTATCACAGAGCTTGAATTTAGGCTTGGAGAGGACACTGGAAATACCTGGCTCAGAATCATCTCCAAGGTGAGAGCCATATTTCTCTACCTTAGGCACTACCAAAACAGTCAGTCAGAGAGCAGGAAGTCGCAAAGGTTGCAGTATGTCACTGACAGTCTACTCCTTTCGGCTAGGAGTTCTGCTGACAAGCAGGGAATCCCAGCAGACCACCAAATTGCCACAGTTCTGGGAAACAGACAAAGTCAAAGTGGCAATCCATCAACAGCTCCTGGCAGCCACCTCTACTGGGTAACTCCTATGGAAATCCCAGCAAAAACTTTCCAGCCTTTCCTCCCTGAGGCTTCTCCTTGGGATTTTGCTTCTGTTGGAAGCAAGGGTGGAACTGGCTCCAATCACACAGCTTGAGTAGAATCACAGAGTATCTCGAGTTGGAAGTACCCATAAGAACCACTGAGTCCAACACCCTGCTTCTCACAGGACCTCTTAATACTAAACCACATGACTAAGAGCATCGTTCAGATAGTCTGAACTCCGATAGGTTTAGTGCCCTGACCACTTCCCTGGAAAGCCTGTTCCAGTACCCAGCCACCCTCCCAATGAAGCAGATTTTCCTACTGTGCAGTCTTAACCTCCCCTGATGCAGCTTCCTTCCATTTCCTTGTGTCCCACTGCTGGTCACCAGAGAGAGGAGATCAGCACCTCCCCATCTGCTGACCCCCTTGAGAAAGCTGTAGACTGTGATGAGGTAACCCCTCAGCCTTCTCTTCTCCAAGCTGAACAAAGCAAATGTCATCAGCTGCTCCTCCTAAGCCTTGTTCTCAAGACCTTTCCCCATCCCTGCTCTGGATCCACTCTCAATAGTTTGATGTCCTTGCATCGAGGTGCCCACGGCATCTTTTGATTGACACAGAACTACTGATAGAGTACTTGTGTCTTGTGCCCTCTTCAACAATGACTGTCTCACCACTCCCAGATTTCATCAAAATCATACTCATTCCTACAAAACCTTTTAAAATCAGCAGGTGTTCTGTCTGAGCCAGGTTGAGTACCATTTACAGCACAGCAGCCCTGGGTTTAAAATTCCTATGCAGAGCAGTAGGCCAGATCAATAGAAACAAAACCTGAGTCAGAGCAGAAGTAATAAACCTCACATTATTGCCTGAAAAGGAACAAAACATTCTCCTGATAGGCTACCTTGATGCTTAGATCAAGCATGATACCTGCACCACAGCAGAATCCGACCCAGCAAATCAGAGATGTTGAGAATGGGAGTCCAACATGTCACTTTACAGTGAGGCACAGGACAGCATCAGAATGCAAATGTTTTTTTTAAAAATGCACCTCCATTTTTTTTTTCTTACAAGAGGAAAAAATAATTTTTTGAAATATGTTTCTATGTTCCCAACTTATAAGGTATGAGCAGCATCTTTTAAATATTTGCACTCTCAGCAAAAACCAGAAACAGGCTACAAATGAGTATTCAGTGTCATAAGGTAACTCAAATGTAGGATCTAGGTCTGTCGTAAGTGGCCAAAATGGAACTGAGGAATGGCAATCCAGTAATTTAAGCATAAATTGCACACAGGTCCAAGAGGCAGGTTTCCTCCATCAGTGGCTGTGAAAAAGGCATGCGTTGCATGTACAAAGAGATGCACTCTGCGGGCTCTGTGTTTGCAAGACAGAATGCCTTCTCACACATAGACACGCCAGCCCTGACAGCCCAGGACACGTACAGGTGCGATTATGAACATTCTGCCCGGCAGGAAGCCTTGCGTACCGCCGTGGGAGCGGTGGAGCGGGCACAGATGCACCGCGAGTGGAAACGAGCGCAGGGAGCGCCTGCAGGGCCGCGCCGGCCTCGCTCCGCTCGGGCTCCCCCGCGGCGCCGAGGCCCGGCCCGGGCTCTGCCGAACGCCCCCAGCCCCGGAGCATCCCTTCCCTTCCCCTCCCTTCCCTGCAGCAGCCGCCGCACCCAACGCGCCGCGCCCGCCTCGGGCGGACAATGACCGGCGGGCATACAATGGTGCAGGGCCGGCGGGAGGCTGAGGCGGCTGCGGGCTGCGCCTGCCACACCTCTCCCGCCATCTCCTCTCCATCACCAACGCCGGCTCCTGCTCACGCTCCCCTCCCGTCCATCACCTCCATCGCTTCCTCTCCCCCTCAGCGCTGCCGCCCCGGTCCCCCGCAGCCGGCCGCTCATTGTTCTACCGCCGCGGGCACCGGGCGACCCTCTCGGCCGGCGCGGCCGCTCACCGTGCCGCCAAGGAAAGACGCCGAGCGACGAGGGACGAGCACGGCGCATCCATCTTCGTGCCGCCGCGGCGGCTCCAGCGCCCGCACCGGCCCCGCCGCCTCCTGCGCGCCGGCGCTGAGGGCGCGCGCCCGCCCCGCCGCCGCCGCCCCGCGGCCGAGGCTGCGCCGCCGGTCCCGGGCTGCGGCAGCCCCGCCCGCCCCGCCGCAGCTGCGCCCCGGCAGCCCCGGCAGCGCCGCGGGGAGCGCGGCCCGGCCCGGCCCGGCCCGGCCGAGGAGTGCCCGCGGCGCCCCGGAGCGCGCGGCTCCGCCAGGACTCCCCCCGGCGGGGTCGGAGCCAGCCGGCCGCTGAGGGCGAAGGGCCGCAGCCCTCGGACCGCAGGCGACTCGAGGCGTCCGGAGGCCCCCTGGCCTCAAGCTGGAGCTCGCCCCGGGCTTGCGACTTCCAAGGGACACACCTCATCACTAGTCTCCCTTTGGACAGCATGTCAATGGCCGCAATATTTGGGAATGTGACCTTCGTCACCCTGGAGTCCACCTATCCAATCCCTGTCTTTCCAGCTTAGAGACAAGGACACTGTGTGGAAGCAACAGTATCAAATGCTTTGCACAAGCGCAAGTAAATGACATGAGTCACTCTTCGCTTATCCACCAGCACATCAACCCCCACGCAGAGAGCCAGGACCAAGTTTATCAACCACAATTTGGCCCTAGTGACAACAATTTTATAAATGGTGTCATTGATATCCTCAGGTTTGCATGGAATTAGGGGAGTTCTTGGAAAATACATCAAGATCCAGTTTTACTGTTTAAAACCATCTGCAGTAGAAATGGTTGTTGAATGGATGCTATGGACCATAGGACAGTAATTTCTAGAGATGCCCAGAACTAAGAACGTGGGTTCCCTCTGCTCCATGGACATGTTGCAAATGCCTTGTACAGAGGGCCCAGGGCTGTGGCCCAGGTTTCTTGATGTGCCCACCTGTACAATTGGTGAAACTCATGAAACACAGGAAGCTATGGCTAAATGGGAAGGGTTTTTAAAATGCTTTGTCCTTGATTTAAAGTCATGCCACAGGGTGTGGCTGCAAATTTACAGGGGTGAACAAGGACACTAATTCTGAAACAAAGGCATAATTATCTTTTTGCCTCCTTAACAAAATGATCCATTATAGTTCATTTGATTCTATTGCTACAGTACACATGGAAGCTGCACCACAAAGCCCAAGAACTGTAACTTCATTATTTTTTAAATTGTTCTATCCCAACTGCTTTTCTACTGAAAGACAAAACTATCCATCAGATCTACAGTGAGAACTCAGACAGCTGTCACCTGTAGCTACTTGGGATTCCTCTGACATTTGCCAATCCTTTAACATACCCATGGGACCTATCTCTAAGTGCCTATTCTACTGCTTTAGTGAAACGTCTCCTGCGTAGTTCAAGACAAGCAAAAGTCATTATGTAGACAGGTAGGTAACAGTTTCTGATGAGGACAGCAGTGATACCACTAAGAGGTCCTCCAAAGAAGTGCAGTAAAGACAAGAGGTAACTTGGCAGAATCAAACTTAAAATGTATTTTAACTCAAGCAGACAAGCTCTTCCCAATGCCTTACTTAGTAGTCCTGTGTAGTGGGACATGTCTGCCCTCTGACTGGAATTACTTGGTGAGAAGTAGAGCAGGTTCTCACATTGCAGCACAGGCACTTTCACATCAGGCTCCCCTTTCCCTATTGGGGCTCATCTGTCTTCAGCTGTGGACTCTGCTAACGCCTTCCCTTGATGTGAGGGCAACAACAAAAGGAGGAATTTCCTTAGAAAGAAGTGATTGCATGTCCCATCTGCAGTGTCACATCCAATGCACAAGTTAGAAATATCAGAATTGTTCATGGTGTTACAGAAGACAGATTGAGAGGGGAGACACGACGTGTGGGAGTGTTGTTGGCTGACAAGGATGCAGGAAGGAAAAATGGAGCAGCAACATCTGTGGATGATGTTTCTCCTTGGTTGCGAAGCTGTAAGATCTGGCGCAGCAGAGCCTTTCCTTCTTCTCTAGTCTGAAATTAATTTGTAGAAAACAGAACAATACAACTATGAATGGATGGTTTCTGGGTCAAATTCAGTATGTAAGCAGTGTAACCTAAAGTAGCTTGTCATTCCTTTTTCTTCTGCTCCTAAGAAATGTTAAGGTAAGTCACTTTTTTTCATTTTAGTCTTTCCTCCTTTTACTCCTGATTGGTGTGTTTCTTGGGCATTTCAGAGAACAGAACCATCAACCATTGAAGCTGTCTAAATATTCCAGCAAGAAGTAGATTGGGAAAACTTCGGTTAAGGTGAATTCAGGTTGTAGAGAGCTCCAGGCAGCTTTGTCAAGGATAGGCCAAACACCCTGCACTCATGGTTAGTGTCTACCTCTAGGCTGAAATTAAAAATCCCAAACTGCCCACTTACAGATACGTAACATCACAGAGTATGAAGCTGCACACAAAACCCAAGTACTATTATACTCTCTGCACTGTCTACACAGAGAAGATGAGAAAAATAAGTTTTAAAAGTACCACCACTACACAGTGTGTGGGAGTTTGTGACCATTGCACTACCTCCTCAACACCAAGATTTTTAGCAACCTTAAGACTGCCATGTGAAGCTTCAAATTCTTTTACTTAGTGAATTCCAATGAGGTATGGTTCAATTTCACTATCTATACCACATTCCATGACTTTTATCAACCATACTCAGCATAACTGATCAGGCATAGACGACAACCACCACTCAGGATGTGACTTGTATGGCAGACAGCCCTCATTCCTTCATAAAAGATTCCTTCTACTCTGAGGGGAGCCAAGATCAAGGTCATAGATCCCTTAAGAAAGAAGCACCAAAGACTGTGCAGGTACTTACATCATTGAAGGCACAGCATTTCTGAGCACATGCTGAGGCTTCATCCCAAAGCTTACATTTGAAGTAGTACTGGGCCAGGTAACGAAATGCAGTGCTCACCTCCAGGTGCTCCACTACCTCCTACAGTGAGTGGGGTAAAAAAACCCATCATTTGTAAGTGCCTTCCAAAGTAGTTGCACACATGTTTACTTCTCCTTTTATTCCCAAGCTATCTTCTTACCCCACAGGAATAGATATCCTGGATGTATTTAATGTAGCATTGAGCTGCCTGTTCAGATTCATTCAGCTGTTCATGCAACCTACAAAAGGAGAAAAGTGGGTCACTGGAACAAGACTGCCCTGTTCAAGACCTTCTTGGTCTATGAGAATGTACCTGCTCACCCTGACCTGGACAAAAGCCAGGTCCTTTCCTTCAGAATTTGCAGGACATGCAACATGTACTACCCCTTGTGGAAAGAGATGATCCCATTTGCATTCATGCTGACAGACACAGAGGCAGTCAGATAGTGACTAGACAGCTAGAAGCAGTGACAACCAAAGCAAGGACCTTTGTATATTCTGTTGCATTTTAAACCTTTTAACAGGCCTTTGCCATTCTACTTACTCACTATTTCTTCCAGTGCTCCTTCTTCCCCTGCTACAACCCAAATTTGTACAGCAGTTTCAATTTTCATTTGCCCCTTTTTTCCCCTCTTTGCTTTTCCCACTTTATACTACTTTATCCCCACCAAAAAAAAATTAGTGCTGATGTCACAGTATTCACATTAGACCTCTTCCAATGTCACAGCCGTATACTAGAAAGGAAAAATAAAATCAAACTACAATTTTATACATCAGCTACCATCATGGGCTGCTTTTAAGTTGCAATACAACAAATACAATTGCTAGTACTGCATGCTCAAAACACCTCAGAATTCAGAAGTCATTTGCAACCCACATAATGCTATCATTCTCTCTAGTTATCCTGATGGAAACAAAGATAAAGCTGGACACCAAAATTTGCAGTCACTACAGCCCTAAAGATACCAATTCTTACACAGTTCCAAAAGTAATATTAGCGAACAGCAATTCCACTTGTTTACATTCTGGATTTTATCATTTGGTATCGAAGTGTGACTTGCATTTAACACAACCGTGACAGCTCAGTAAGGGTACATACTCACTTGGCGAGTTTCACAAGTGCCATTTTCTCCACGTCTCCCACAGCATAAGCTCTCCAATAGCACTGTCGAGGAAAGAAAGTCAGTCAAGCATGCCACAAAAATTAGTCCAGTTCATGACTCCAGCATGCAAATCAGAAACAAAAAATTACAGGGATTGATTGTCAGCAAAAGGGGCATGTATCTGTAGACAACTCCTTATTTATCAGCTGCTGTAGTTAATATTGCAGCAGTACTTCCTCAGCTGTAACTGACAACGAGTTTAGGCAGCACTAGCTACATAATTTTGCTGCAATTTCACCCAGTGTTCTGGAAGACACCCTAGTCTTATACATCAGTTCTCACCTTCTTAGCTTCCACCAACTGATTGAGTTTCTCATAGCATTCTCCTAGAGCAACCAGCATACGAGAGTCATTTGGTCTGTAAAAGAGCAATTCTTCAGGTAGTTTAACTGCCAGCTGATCTCAGGGTGAGGGGAAAATGGGGGGTGGTCAAGGGAAAAAAATAATCTACACCTGGCAGTCTGTCATCCTTTTGCATAAAGCATCACTCTTACTCCTGACCAGTCATCCTCAACATTCAACTGACAAAGCTTTTGTTAACAGTTAACTAACACAACTAAAAGGATTTGGAGCAGTGGGATTGCACACATCACAAAGCATCAATGTTTTTTTCCTTCCCCACCTTAGTTCTTGCATGTAAATTCCTCAGCCAGTATCAACCATATCAGAACGGAGACCAATAAACACAGTTCCATTTTCAACTCTACCTGAGCTGGTGGGCCCGTCGGTAGTAGTAGAGACAGTAAAATGGCATTTTGAGGATTTCATAGGTTTGCCCCAAGCCATACCATGCTCTGTAGTCCCTTTTGTTCACCTCTATTGCATGCCTGTCAATGAAAAGGAGATGAACAAGACAGAAAGTCAGGATCAAAACCAAGTCCAGCAAAACACTAACAAAAAATAGAAGATACTACTTCAGAAACAAACACCATTTTGTGCAGTACACGAGCGGTACCTATAAGCCTGGATAGCTGCAGATGTGTTCTTCATCTCCATATACTCATGCCCCATAAGTGTCCAGGCTCCCAGATAACGAGGATTCAGTTTCAAGGCCCTCTGGAAATAGAGTGCTGCTTTTTCATGCTGGGAACGCAAGCTATAATAATTTCCTGAAGTAAAAGGCATAATATTTAAATTAATTTAAAAAACCCACAACCAACCAACAAAAAAGGCCAACACCAATAGAGAAGTAGAAAAAATGATGTAATGTGTATTATCTACTACCTCCTAACAAATTATAAAAAGTCCTAATAAAGACAGAACTGATTCAAACCTCAAGAGACCTAATTACACTCTATTCTCCAGTCTTCTGGTCAATCCTTTTCCAGCTGTATCAATCAATTTATGATTCCATTGCCCTGGCGTGTCATGATCTAACAAATCAATTTCCTGCTCCTGACACACAACTATTTCTACTGGAGTTTGAAGACTATAAAGGGATTTTTAGGTATATGGGTCTACTTTCTACCCTAGTACTATTACAGCAGCTTTCAGAGAGAAATGAGAGAAAAGGGTACTCTGTCATTTAGTCTGCTGTTCAGGCCGCCTGAATCCAAATTCACTAAGTGGTGATTTTGATTGCCTTGCCGGCTTATCACTTCCTCAAGCGTTTCCAAGATTCCCTCACACAGCCTACACACAGCAAAATAAGATGTAAAAATAACATGTAAAAGAATTGGCTCTCACCAATTACACAGCAGGTCTCAACACGGTACTTGTCTATCTCACAGAGATTATGAGCCAGGTAGCTCAACTCAGGCTTCATGCTCTAGTGGAACAAAAGAATAAAGTGATGAGAGAGAGAGTACATTATGCTTTGAAAGAAATTGCTATAAGCAATCAGCAATGCATACAGTGCCTCTCTTCCATGGAGTTGGGAAGAGGAAAGCCAGTATTCAGAGGCCAGACAGCATCAGCTGCTTTGCCAGTGTTTAACATGCCTCCAACAAACACCATCACTATGGACAGGCCAAAGGAAGAATGCTTACCCTTACATAGAGCAAGTTGGAGAAAGTGTCCATGTTTTCTATCCTGTAAGGATCTTGTTTCCTCAGCTCATTAAAGATGGATAAAGCTTTGTCAATATCTGAAGAAAGAACAGCATATGGGACACCAACAACTATAAATGCCAAGTTTGCATTAAGGGGGTCATTCCTAATTAGCGTCACTGACCTCTTATATTGTGGTAGGCAACTGCAATCTGAGAGATGATGTAAGTGCTTTTGGAAAATCCTGCATCAATGAGAGACTGATACTTCTGCAGAGCTTCCTCTATCAGCTGCAGCTCTGTATAAATGTGTGCAAGAAAGAACTCTTTCATCCAGGTATCTGGCAAGGACAGGAACTTCAGCTAGCAAGAATCAAAGAAGAGGAGGAAGAGATGACAATCAGAAGTATTCTACAAGCTACACATGGCAAAGAATCCTTTATCTTCCCTCCCATGACTTAGTAGATGGTCCTGAAGTAGGAGGCTTTCCTGCAGTCGCTTTGTTACACCGATTTGGTCAATGAGGGAAGAAACTGTCTTCAAATATGACATTACCTGGCTCTTGCTTCAGCCATTAAATTCAGACTGCACTTTCTTCCTATGTTTGAACATCAATATCATAACACTAATTTCAATGAACTATGTAAGCAGACTCAAAATTATATTAAAAAAATGCACTTCCCTTTTCCCACAAATTGATAACACTCTTCTGCATCACTTTTTAAAACATTTTTTTATAAGTACTGTTTTAAATACTTCATCATCCAGAATTTACTGAAGAATTCCAGAAGTGGACTCAAATTCCATGCAAAAAGAAAAATAATCTATTTTTGTTCTATATCTGAAGTTTGTTTTTTGTTTCTCTGATACAATTCACCTCCTATGTGGCTTTGTACATTATCTTCTCAGTTTTGAAAGTAGCAATTCTATATATCCTTTCAAGCTATGAGAAGTGCTCAATAACTGATGAATTAAAACCAGATTAAGAAACAATAAAAAAGGAACGTCTCTTAGGAGGATCTCCTTCATGTGACAAGATGATAACCCCAGTGACAACTGCTTCCAAAACACATGAATTGGAAATTTCTTAAACCACTTTGTGTGGGAATGATAAGAAATTAGCCGTGCCTGTATAAAGATTCTCAAGCTACCACACAACAAGCTATTGAAGATAAAGAGGATTTTACAACATAATTTACAGTCGTGGATTGCCTTGCCTGACAATGTCTCACGGAATGAAGCAGTGGGCAACATCAATCTTGTGGAAACAGAAACACTGGTCACTGAATCAGGCTAAACTCTTGAGATTTGTTACCACATCTTGGTATCTCCAAAGTTTTACCATCTCTTTATCTGTAATCAAGTTGCAGAGTTCCAGCCAGGCTCCCCAATGCAAAGGCAGAACATGAGCAGCTTCAACAAACACATCTATTGCTTCTTTCACCAGGTCCAGTTTCCGCAGCACAACACCATACCTGCAAGAAAAAGTATCAGGTTGACAAGAATCATGCAATTCTGCATATCCACACAAATATATAAGAAATACATGCAAACACTTACAGATAAAGGCCAAATCCATCCAGCTCCTGTGCCTTGTGTTTCTTGCTGAGCTCAACTCTCAATTCTCGTAGAGCTTCATTTTTCACCTGTCCTTTTTCCAGAGGTCCTACATGAAGAGAAAGTCACACAGCTAGCTTTCAATAAGGAGTCTCACCACAGCAATGCCAAGTCTAGGGTACAATCAGAATTATCACTGACATGACATGACAGCTTCCCAGCCCCCCATTTTAAAGAAAATTGCTTAGTCTGGTCACCCCGTTTAAAAGAAGATCGAATAGAGGAAAATCTGCAACCTGTAATTAAGCCAATGAATCTAAAGAGAATGAAAGAAATCATGTTACAGCACCTATTATCCAAAAAATTGAGGGGAAAGCCATAGACCAAGATGAGTTACATGAAGAGTCAACAGCAAAAGCTTCATTATCTCATCACGCATTTCTTGACACCAGAGACTTACCCAAACTATCAACTGTCTCATCATCCTTTTTCTTTTCCCCTGACTGCAGAAAAGAAAGAAAATCCAAAATTATATTATAATAGTATTTTTCCTATGTTTGCTTGCAGCAGTGTTTAAACTGAGTTTTCACAGACAGCACAGTTCTGAAAAGAACAGCCCTATCTTTCCCCAACACAGAATTTGGACTTCAAGGTGGTTATTAGGAACCAAGCAAAAGAATAAGCAAACAAATAAGATCTGCCAGGGAGGGGTCGGAAGCAGAGGAGTTCAGTGCTAGGAGGCAACCTTTATTTCTGCCTTACCAGGTACCTGGAGTACATGTACAAGAAGTAAGCTTTCTGGCTCTTGCAGCCCTGTAGAAAGTAGGCAGCCCTGTCATATTCCTTGAGATCGAAGTAAGACTTGGCCAACGTGTAGGCATCCAGATCACGAGCATCCTCCTGCAGGGACACAAAAGAGTTTTAAGACCCAAGCTCTGACATACTTTAGGAAAATCATGGTTACAAACATAGCAGTGAAATTGCTCCAAAGCTAAAAATGTAGTTTGTCCATCCTTATAGATGGTTTGAGTACTATCAGGAAAGTTCCTCCACTCCCTCACATGATCCGATTCTAGAGTTCTCAAATAATGAGTACAGACTATTTAAGAACAATTAAAATCAATGGTGAGATTTCAGAAACAAACTGTGGCAAGCTTCCAGAAGGCAAGGCTTAGCTGTTCAATTAGTATGAAAAACCATAAACAAGAAACCTGCTCAGGAATTCCATATAAGAGAATAATAATCTGCTAACATACAAGAGAACACTTCCTTGGTTATTATACCGTGGAATGCATTTATGACCTTACATTTCTACAACACACCAGGACACGCACCTATGAGTTCTACTGTATTCCTACAGAGGTGGGGATGGAGAGACAACTCGTTTCTCTGGTGTCCTAACGAGCACAAGTTTAACGGCAAAACATAATTTGTGTTAAAATACATTTTGACCTCAGTAAAGAGGAATAAAAATAAAGCAGCATGCACGTGATTTCAAATTTGGCTTACAGAGTGCTTCATTTAGGACTCAGCAACAGGTAATGCTTTCATCTGGGAAAGCACATTCAGCTCTCTCGCCCTGTTGAACGCACTATGCAAAGGACGTTCCCAGCATTATGGCAAGATTGGAGCTCAGCACAGACTCCCACCCGTGGGATTTGGGAGATTGCAGTCACGTATTTTCCTCCATAGTTAAGATTAAACAGCCCACCCACGTGAGCTGCAGCACCTTCTAGAGCTCACAGCCACTTTCCCCCAGCACAGCCTGGGCCCGTACCTCGGTGAGCGCGGGGGGAGGCGGCAGCTCGCTCAGCGGCAGCGGCTCCAGGGCGAACGCAAGCTCAGCAGCCCTGAGGGAAAGAGAGCATTAGAATCATTGAATCATCAAGGCTGGAGGACACCTGTGAGATCATCAAGTCCAACCAAGTCAGCCCAGCACTACCACTGTAATCCCTAAACCACATCATCCAGCGCCAGATGCAGACACCTCTTCAGAAACTCCTGGCACAGTGATTCCACCAGCTCACTGGGAAACCTATTTCCGTGCCTAACCACCTGAACATTTAAAAAACATTTTCCAATATCTGATCGAATCTCCCATATCTCAACTCAAGGCCACTTCCTCTGGTCCCCTCCCCGCAGGCAGAGCAGAAGAGACTGGCTCACACCTCACTGCAAACTCCTTTCAGGGAGCTGTAAACAATGATGAGGTACCCACGAGCCTCCTCTTCTCGAGACTAAACAAACCCAGCTCCGTCCCATCCTTCCTCCCGGCACAGACCGTGCTAGCCCGGGGTCCGCCGAGCTGGGCCCCGGCCAGCTGTGCCCGGCCCCGCTCACCACTTCCCGCTGTGCTGCAGCCCGCGCTCGCGGCTCCGCTCCGCCACGCTCAGCAGCTGCTTCTTGATCTCCCGCAAATCCGAGAAGCTGCCGCCGCCGCCCGCCGCCGCTGCCGCTGCTGCCGCCGCCATCGCGCCGGCCCGGCCAATCACAGCCTCGCCCGTCGGCCCGGCCAATCACAGCCCGCCAGCCCGGCCAATCACAGCCTCGCCGGCCGGCCCGGCCAATCACAGCCCCGCACACTGCGTGCCGCCCCACCGGCCGGGCCAATCACAGCCCCGCACACTGCGTGCCCGCCCGCCAGCCCGGCCAATCAAAGCCTCGAGCAGTGCCCCGCCCCTGTACGGAGTCGTCTGCTTGGGCGAGTGCGAGAGATCTCGTGACCAATCTCAGGCGCGCGCCGGAGCCGTGCCGTCTGATTGGCCGGTTGGTGCGGGCGGGCGGGCGCGCGCCGGAGCCGTGCCTCCTGATTGGCCGGTTGTGGCGGGCTCGCGCCGGAGCTGTGCCACCGATTGGCCGGTTGTGGCGGGCGCGCGCCGGAGCCGTGCCGCCTGATTGGCCGTTGTGTTGGAACCGGAAGCAGGTTCGCTGGCCGTGAAGAGTGTCACCTCGTAGGAGAGGATTTCTGCTTTTTGATGAGCTGTAATGACACTAATTCTTACACTGACTCCAGTAGAGAGTCTAAGGCTACCACTGTCCTGCAAGGTATTGATGACTACTATGAAAATTTCAAGGTTGCGTTGATCTGGAACCGTTTCATCTGAAGCCACCTGCTGAAATTAAGATTGTTCTACAAAGGTTTACAGAGATAGGAAATGCCCAGTTTGTCGTTAAAGTGGGAAATGATGAGTTATTTATAGTCTTCAATGGCTTTTGAAATAGACGAAGCAAATTAGACCATTGTTTGAAGTATAATTTTAGTGTAACATGGGTTTTTCCCTCTCTTAATTTTAGCCAAATGTTTTACAACTTCAGTTGTAGCTTTGACAGAAAATACTTCTATTACTCTGCCAGTACATATATCCAAAACGCAAATAAAAACTTCCTTGTTATTGTTGTTACTACACAGATGGGTCCAGTCAACACAATGCCTAACTCATACCTCATTCTCTCTTTGCCCCGTCTCAGAACACATGTGAAAAGAGCCTCAGAGTTTTTTTCTGATGATAAATTTTTGTTGTACTTACCATCTCTTTTATGTTCTCCATATGTAGGGATCAGCTGTCAGTGTTCTATGATCCTAAACATTGTATTTGGTCTTTGTTGGAGTCCGTTAGTTGGACTCAATTATCTTATTCAGTCTAAATGATTCTGTAATTCTCTGCTGGTTTTAATTTAAGGATGTTCGGTTTTTGCATTAATACATACAGTGATATTTAAAGAAATTTGTATGTGTGTGTGAGGTCTATGAAGTAATTTTATTAAGGTCTGTTTATCTTCCGTTTTGGGCCCACTGGGGTTTATGTGCTGTTTTCCCAATGGAAACTGTGACAGTACGTTTGAAGTGAGATTTCAATACAAAATACTGAACCTGCTGCAAAAATGCACGAAGTGCTACTTCTCTTCTCTCTGAAATCTAGGCAAGATATCCTCAGTGTCGCGTTCCTGCGTGTGAGCCCTGGGCAGCTGAGATCCAGCTTTCCATCGGACTGCTCCTCTCGAGGAACAGCGCTTCTGGCAGCTGAGCCGCGCTGCGCTGCTCACTGAGGAACCGTGTGTGGTTCCCGGTCCGGGCAGAGGGCAGCGGGTCCCGGGGCAGCGCTGGCGGTGCCGGTCCCCAGGCAGAGGGCAGCGGGTCCCGGGGCAGCGCTGCCGTTCCCGGTCCGGGCAGAGGGCAGTGGGTCCCGGGGCAGCGTTCGCGTTCCCGCTGCTCAGCAGATGGCAGTGGGTCCCGGGGCAGCGCTGCCGTTCCCGGTCCCCGGGCAGAGGGCAGTGGGTCCCGGGGCAGCGCTGCCGTTCCCGGGCAGAGGGCAGTGGGTCCCGGGGCAGCGCTGCCGTTCCCGGTCCCCGGGCAGAGGGCAGTGGTCCCGGGGCAGCGCTGCCGTTCCCGGTCCCCGGGCAGAGGGCAGTGGGTCCCGGGGCAGCGCTGCCGTTCCCGGTTCCCGGGCAGAGGGCAGTGGGTCCCGGGGCAGCGCTGGCGTTCCCGGGCAGAGGGCAGTG
Source organism: Motacilla alba alba (assembly GCF_015832195.1). Taxonomy (NCBI): domain Eukaryota; kingdom Metazoa; phylum Chordata; class Aves; order Passeriformes; family Motacillidae; genus Motacilla; species Motacilla alba. The sequence continues at coordinate 18,176,941 of NC_052028.1, forward strand.
GTCCCGGGGCAGCGCTGCCGTTCCCGGTCCCCGGGCAGAGGGCAGTGGGTCCCGGGGCAGCGCTGCCGTTCCCGCTGCTCAGCAGATGGCGCTTCGCGCTCGCGAATCGGCGGCCGGGCGCGACAGGAAAGCTCGCCTTGGCCGAGGTCGGGAATTCAACTGCGTAACGCTTGCTTCGTGATGGGAGCTCGGAATTCTTCCTGTCATTCCATTCTTTAATAGATGGGTCTGAAGCGACACCCGAGGCTGGCGTTTAGAGCCAGGAGACTGATTAAATGCTCTGTGCGTGAAAACAGAGTATCTTGGGGAAATACAGATTAACTGAGCAGTACTGACTGGGTGCTCTAGGAAGAGCGGAACTTGTGCCTCATGTTATTCCACAGCTACCTGGATGAGATTGTCTGTAGTCCCTCAGAGAAACATATTGACAAAAACAAGGAAGGTCGGTGGCGGAAGGGTGGGTCCATTATCCCAATGGGTTGTGTAGGTGCTTTAAAAGGAATTTTTTTTTCCAAGTGGAGATCTTCAAATGTACAGCTAATGCTCGATGAAATCCTGTGTGAGTGGTCTTTACCAAGTGAAGTGTCCTGCCAATACAGTCAGTTTCATCTGTTGACAGTTAGAGAATTTAACTTCTTTATTATGATGCTGTAAAACTGTGCTTTTTAACTTTTTTTAAAGATCAACCATTATTACAGTTCTCTGTATAATTTTACACTGAGAAGTCTGATATTATACTTATTTTCTACTATTGGTGGTATTCTCCATTTAGCATAGTTAACACAACTCCCACTTTTGCTTTTTGTAGTCTGTTGGGACATCATTAATGTTAAAACTTGGAAACCATGTGACCCTCAAGTATGAGGGAAACCATTCGTACTTGATTTAAATTGAGAGGAAAGAATAAACTCACACCAACTGGGGATAGTTTCAAAGGGTAGGAGACCTGAATTCCAGGAAATCTACCTATGACTCAGTTAATATAGCACTGTGACATCAGAGTAGGCTGTTGTGCAGTCAGTAATGTCAACTTTCCCCTCTCTCTCTCTTGTTCAGATCTCAATTGTTTTCTTGGGAGGTTAATTGAGATTAAGTGGTATAAAATGCCTCTGAGAGCTGTGGACTAATGCAGCAAAAGTGTTTATTGTGCCTGAATCACTTCTCCATATCTGAAAAATTCATTGACTCATGCCATGTATTTTCTAGTTTTAGGAGATTTGGTTTAATTGCAGCTTTAGATGAGCTTGGAAGTCATAGCAGTTAGGTGTGCATATCTAGCCCATATGCTCTGAGAAAACCAGCATGCACCATTTGCTTAGCATATTGCCTACTAAGACCTCTGGATATCACAGTGAGATTCTAAAGAATCATGCAGGTACTTAATATGCTGTTATTGAAGAATCTTCATGTTGTTGCTAAACGGCAGTTCCCTATTCAATGGAGCATGGACTTGCTCCCTTTTCAGGAGACCAAGAAATTTGTTTTAACCAGTTGTCAAAATTATGGTTAGGCTGAACATTAGGAACTAGGAATTTGTTTGATTGGGTTGTATTTAGTGTGCTGCTGTGCATGTCCATGGAGGAGAAGGGAGTCTGGATACGACACAAGGAGTAGTGATCGTTTTGCCCCGTGTGCCGCTGGAATCTGCAATTGCTGAGCAGCCTAGGCAGTGCTGAGACCCTGCAGCCTGTGGCTCTACTGGCACTGCTGTCTGACACCAGTGTGTGTGTGTGCTGAGAAGGCTAGTCCTACATCTGTCATCCTCCCTTCAGTGCTAATGGCTGTGTACCTAGGCAGTGGTGAAAAACTAATTTAGTTTCAAATCCATTGCTGTTTTTTCTTGGGGCCACTGAGGTCAAGAGTGAGGCAAGTGAATTTGGGAAGGCAGAAGGCAGAACTGCCCCTTTTGTTATTGGTGAAAGCTTATGCTGGAATAAATAGAAGTCATTGATATGCAACGATTTTTTTTTCCCTACCCTCCCTCTAGAAGGGAAGTAAATAGTACTGGTAAATAGTAAATAGCTGCTGGTGAAAAAAAATTAAAAAAAAAAAGTAAAAAAGCTGCTGCTAGCTTCTTTATGTGTGAGCTTCGTTACTGAGCAAGTCAGAACAGATTTCTAAAGTCAGGAAACTTACAAATTCTTTCTGCAAATCCTTATTTATATTTGGTGTGTCAAGGCACTTCCCCCGCTTTTCGTTATACTTACTTTCCATTTGAGAGAAAATGAATATGTTTTATGGTGAACAGCAATCTGTTGCTATGTTTTAAGGCAGTACCATTTTATATAGTTTTGACCTTGCAAAATAATGCCTGGTACCCACAGCTCCCCCTGATTGTAGGAGGGAACTTACAGTTGCTCAGTGCAACACTAAATCAGAATGCTTGATAGCATTTCCATTTAGCATGAATGTTACTGAGAGGATATATACTTAATAGGAAGGATGTCATCATCAACTTGATATTTTCAAATAAAACACAGTGCTTCTTTAATGTTCTTTTGAACCATAGCATTTAATATTTTCTGCATACTGCATCAATGAAAAAGCAATTATTTAAATACCTGCTATAAAACCAGTGAATCTCTAGAAAAGAACGTTCTGACTGTTTTCTGCATAACAATTCTTGTGAGGCAAATGAAGGCACAGTGCAAAGTAGAACTCTATAGACTGGAGAACAAGAACAAAACAAAGGTGGATACTTGTCAAAAGGGTGTGGCTAACATCTTCACAAACATTCTGGAGATGTTGGTACTCTGGATAGCTTTGTAGAATTTACCTTGAAGAATAGCTTGTCCTGACAGCTATGGACAGCTTATGAAAGTTGATGAGCATCATCATCACTGCTCAAGAGCAGAAATCCTAACTAATGTCTGAGCAAGATCATGAAGTGAGGAGAGTCACCTAGGTTTGGTTTTGATTTGATTTTGCTTTTTTCTTTGGTTGGTTGCTTTTGTATGTTTGAGGGTTTTTTTAATAGCCAGAGTAAGTAGAAGTTCAGCAGGTGAGTAAATGAAGGATTGTTGAAGAGTTTATGAAACAGAACTCTTGGGCTGTGTGTTGTCCTTTACTCCTATGGGGAAAAAAAACTAGTATGTGATAAGAAGAAACTTGTATAAAACATGGTACTTTAGAAGGCTTTTTGGACTACTACAAAAACCTTCTTCATTCATGAAATATTTCGGGTTCATCATCTTTGTGGCCCTTTGTGGGACTCTTTGCAGCTGTGTCTCTCCTGTACTGGGGAGACCAAAACTAGACTAAGCACTCCAGGTGTGGCTTCAGCAGTGCTGAGTAGAGGGACAGGATCACCTCCCTTGGCCTGCTGACAATTCTCTTCCTAATGCATCCCACTCCATCTGCAGCTTGTATACAGCCTGGTGCCTCCAGGATATCCAGGTCCTTTCCTGCAAAGCAGCTTCCTGATGTAACCAGGCATCCCCAAAGAGGTAATAATCAGCATTGACTCCATGACTCCAGAAGGCTGATCAATCACTTTATTAGTCTGTACTTATTAACAAGCCCATCGCCCTCCCAGACAGTCACAATACAGGTGCACCCAACTGGTCCTTGAATCCAAACACCATCACCAGTGGCCAGCCAAGAAATCCCTCTTTGGTAAACAAACCTCCATCACACATTCCACATGTTCACAACAACAGCTGCAACAAGTGAAGATAAGAATTGTTTCTCATTCTTTTCTCAGATCTTCTCACAGCCTTCCCCAGGACGATGCCTGGGAGAGCTGTGCCTGCTGTTCTCTGTGAACAGAGAGCTACTGCCACAGCTTCCTAGCTGGGTGGCCTCCAGCATAAATTGGTACATGTATTAAGTAAGTAATTTTCTTTCTGATTCATAGGTCTGTTGTTAGAATGAAGTTTAAAATGGTTTTTAGCAGGTTATTTTCTACTGTTGTGGTGATAAAAGGAATTTTAATAAACTTTTCAGTATAGTTGTGATGACTCCTGAAATTTCACCAGTCCTTTTGGAACATAATGATTTGCAAGCCTTGCTCAAGTGAAGAATTTTTCAGGACACAGTGAGTATCCAAGTAAACAGCAGTGCTAGATTATAAGGCTTTTTTAACCTGTGCTGATTAGGTTAAAGTTCCTAGCTTGTTAACTGAGTGTACTGATTTGGATGGAAGATAAAGTAGTGTGCATATAGGCTTCTACCATGTTGATAAGTTGCTGCAAAAATATTTTCTGTTGTCACTGGATCTGATACAAGTGCAAAATTTATTTCCTTGGTGTATCAGTGTATCATACTAGACATCCTGAGGAAAATGACGTTAAGTGTTTTTAAAGTATGTTCTGCATATAATTGACTTTATTTTATTTATTTGAGGGTGATGCTGTTCTGAAATGTAATTTAGTATATCTAAATTGTCTGATGCTAGCTGCATTATGATGGATTAGAAAGTCCAAAAAACCCAATAGCCACTTCGGTGACAGCTTGTTTCCTATGAACTTTCCACAGGTCAACAGAAATTGCGGTAATAGAGACTTCCAGTTTAACTCTGACACTGATATGTTCAATGCTACCTCTAACCATTGAAGTATTTATTTTCTGTAATTTATTCTTTTAAACTATTTCTGAGAGAGTTTTGTGAATTTTGTCTAGATGCCCAGGTAAACATGTGTATGGATTATGTCTTTTTTCCCTCCCTTTTAAGAGCAGGAAACATTAAATCCCCAAAAAGCCCACTAGACTGCATCTCCACAATGGAGATGCAATATAAGGGAATTTGTAGGGATGTGTTTTATAAAAGTAGATTATGTTTTTATCACCATTAAAAGTTAGGATGAATTCCAATCACCATAAGCATATTTCAAAATACAACATAACAGCAATTCCTGGTAACTGCTTTGGTTCAGGAAAGAAAAATACCACTTTATGTAGATTTGCTCCCAGTGGCAAATGATTTACTGCTTATCCTCATTCTGTGTTGACATGATCTGGAGTAACTTCTATGGCACTTGAGGCCATCTCTTCCAAGGTTGCATAGTGTCATTTGGTCAGATGACTGAAATCATTAAGTTAATAGTGATTTATACTACTACTACTACTACATCCTCTCTGAAAGATATCCCTTTATCTGCTGAAGGAAGGCAGCTGAACATAAATTCTCCTCTCATCTGTTATCACTAAAGGAAAAGCAGGTTAGCTTACATCACCATGGTGTTTCAGTGGGCTAGAAATGTATAGCCATTTGAAGGATACTCATGTTTTAAAATTGCTCAATATTTGTCAGAAGTCATCATCTCACACTGCCATTGCACTGTTAAGGGAGATGAGTAAGAAGATTCTGTATTCAAAGGCAAAGAGGAGGCTTTTCCTGCTCACTGAGTCAATGCTTTCTGCCTAACTGAAAATGGAACCCAAATCAGGTGCCTGTGTTGCTGCTTATAAATTGAATTTCTTCTAGTAGTTTCACTTCAAAAAATGGTGTCCTATCCTCCTTCAACCTCTTGGCCACTCCAAAGAAGTGAGCTACAAGAGGTATGTTGGTACCTAATTTATATGATTAATCCAGTTCTACACCAATCAGTAACTAGCAAAGAAGGGTCCAAGGAGGACTGAGTCTGGAGTTTTCAGTGAGTGACAGGTATACTAAGTGAGTGACAGTGTCCAGATTGGACTGAATCCAGCTGGTTTATAAATGGAGAAGCGCTGGTAGCATGTCACAAAAGTGTAAGCACAACATTTATTCAAAGAATATTTAATTAAACTGGAAGGTAATGGAAGATACAGTATATAGTTCTTCCATTACAGAAAGTACTAGATTGCTTTGATGATTTATTACTGGGGAGAAATAATGGCTTCATGTTTTTTTTCCAAAACACAGAATGAAAATGATATGACATTTTAAAGCTACATAGATTGCATTGATATAAACTTAAGAATTTTTGCTAAGCTGAGTACTATCCTTCTGTAGATCTACTTGTTTCTGATCTTGTTAGATAAAACATTTCAGAGAAAAGGTTTGACTTTCAAATTTGCAACATTTGCTCTACGGTGCAGAAAAATTGTAGTGGAGCTGCTGTATGCTGCCTTTAAAGATAAAATTCAACACAGTAAAAATAACTTCCTGGTCAGGGGATCAAGATAGTGTTGCTGCAGAATGGGAAGTGGTTTCAATTTTTGTCATGAGAAGTGTATGCTGAAACGTGTAATGTTGCCAAGTCAAATCTCCTACCAGTTACAGGAGTTCTCAGTTGAGTATTTCACATTTGCTGATTTCAATTTAGATTTGTATTCTCTGCAGAGGTGTTAAATACAGAGTAAAAAGTGTCGGTCTGGTATGACTGATGGACTCATTCTTGAGTAATGAAGCCTGGCACTGAAATGGCAAAAAGGGATGAATCTGCTGTTGCCAGTATTGGGGCTGCTGAGATTTACAGGATGGAGCAGCTGTATGTAAAGATGCTTTTCAGCCGCTCTTAAGGCAGCTGTGAAAATAATACTATTAATACATGTTGGAAAACCAGTGAGGTTTTAATAGAAGTAAATGTGCTTCTCCAGCCTGTGGGCTGCTGGTCCCATTTGGGAAGGCATCTACAATAATCTGACATCTTGTTTAGCACTGATAAAGCTAGAGAGTCCAATTAAAATATTTCAAGAAGACATCCCCACACAAGACTACACTGATTGTCCGCTAATGTGTATTGAATTTTAGCTAAATACAGCCCTGTGTGCTGTGCTGGAAAGCAGGAAAGCTTGCTTTTCAAGCTCTTAATTCCTTTTATATTGATTTGGCTGCTAATGATATAACCTTCTACTCTAATTAACTGACATCTGCATTAGGCTGAATAAGAGCCCCCTGCTTGAAGCTGTCCACTTGTTTGTGTTATGAAATGTGTCCTTCTGTTATGTTTTGCCCAGATTAGGTCAGTCTGTGCAAAATAGACCATCCAAAGGATTGACTTTCCTTTTAAATACCTTGTAAATCAAGTTTATCTTTCTGCTGTCTCCATTTCTGCCTGTTTTTCCAGGGCATGTGTTGCTGGGAAGCCTGTCCAGAGCTGGTTCACTGACTGGGTGCTTTTCTAAACCTTCCTTCCCCATGGACTATTAGCTCCTTTGACGGATTTGAGGCTGCCAAGAAAGGTGTAAATTGAGATAAAGATGGGCTATGAAGACCTGAGGATAATGGGCCATTTTGTATGGTTTAGGTTTATGAAACAACTGAGATGTAAGGGACTTAAATCAAGCTAAAAACATTGCTAGGTTGGAATAGGCAATCTGCTTATGAAATCATGTTGCCAAAATTAAATTAGTTCTCAGTTTGGGAAATTTTGATATCAACATATGAAAAAAATAAAATACATTTTTTTTAGATCCCTTAATAAGTTAAAGATGCTAGTTTGCAGAAAGTTCATCATGAGCAGCTGTTTGGGTTCATTACATGTGCTGTTGCCACATATGTGTTTGCCCATTTTTCTTTAGGAGAAGTTTGGGAGTCTCAGGAAAAATTATGTGAAGTCAGGATTCTCTCACATTTTTACGTTTGTAGAAGCTTCAAACCCAGTGACAGGTGCTGCAGGAAGCTGCTTTCTCTCGTTGTGGGGACTGGAGCACCTCTCTTATGACTTCTGAGGAAGAAAAATTAAAACAGGGCATTAGACTCAGTCTTGGAAATACCTTGACATAGGCAACTGGAATCTGAATTGAAAGTTCATGCTTGAAAATCTGAATTAAATACAGACTCAGGTAGCTACCTGAGCAATACTATGCTATCATGAGTAATAGAAGGACTCCTGGTGACATCTGTTAACTGAGATCAGTCAAAAAAAAAATAGACTAGTAAATCAATCAACTCATCATCTTGTCCATGTCATTACCATTTTGTTGTGTCTGATTTACCAGGTGGAAGATGTAACTCAGTGATGCTTGAGAAGACAGGCCAACCTTGAGCTCTTCGTGTTAGCATTTCAAGCTTGTAGAGGGACTATTATGTCCTACATAGTATGAATAAAACAGCTCAGATATTACTCCAAATATTTTAGTAAATTGCTTCATGACAAGTCATGGTCTTTCAGGGCCTTTCTGTGTTCAAAATATATATAAAACTGGCACTTTCACTGTCATCTGTAGTTCTGTATTAGTTCCATTTACACTGTGATTTTGCATATTAAAAATGAAGTATTCAGTGCACAACAGAACTTCTGTTGTGATACCTCTGCAGCTCCCAGTTGGGACTAGCATAGCAATTGGTTATGTAGTGTATTGGTGGAACTGGATTCCTTGTGCATTAAAATTTTTGCACAATAATGGATTGAAATTGAGAAAAAAAGATGGGAAAGCTCTTAGCTGGTTTCTGGTAGAACCATCATAACATATCACATACTCTGATTTGGAATGATGGGTGTGAAATCCAAAGAGCTTGTGGCTGGAAGAATTAGCTGCTAATCTCACATTTCTCCAGAAAGACTGAGCAATTCCTGTTTTGTAGCCCTGAAAACATAATGGAGCCCTGGGGATCATTGACAAAACAAGCTTCTTAGAGCCACTAGCACTTAGCAAAATTGACTTCAGTTAATCAAAACATTCTTTAGGGAGAGGGGGGAAAAAAGGAAGAAGCTGGTGGTTTGGAAAGCTGGAGAACAAGTAACTGTGTGCAGATGTTTAAAGAAATTCCAGTTTCTTGTGGTGAAGCTCAGTGACCTATAATATCAGTATCTAATGGGCCAACTTCCATTGAAGATAAAGTCATCTAAGTACTAGACTGGTGGGGAAAACAAAAAGGTGAAAGGGAGGAGAGTACAGTGGCACTTTGCTCAGCCTGTATGGACACAGAGGCATTGACCACAGCTCTCTGGTTGCATCCATCCAGCCAATTCCTTATCCACCAATTTGTCCACCCTTCAAACCTCTGTCTCTTCAATTTGGAGATAAGAATGTCATGTGATTTACTAATCAATTTTGATTCAGCCATATTATCAGTAGAACATTTCTCAGTCTTTTTACAGTTATCTCTGTATATAAATAACCTTCTCTTGTGTTCTCAGGCTCACTAGCAATTCTTCTTGCAAAGTGCTTCTAGAGGGTCCAGTCCATATTACTTAGCTCTTCAAGCATTTCATGGTGTGAACTCTGTGATTCTGGCCATACAGTAAACCAAAGGCAAAGATTATTTTGTCTACATCAGGGTAAGTGATTGGAGTGTTGCTTTATAAATTTTGTCATCTGATGGGAGGAGGAACAGCTGAATCACATGCCTTACAGGAAAACAGGTGGGACCAATGGAAAAAAGATGAGCCAAAAATCACACAATTATTTTGTGCTAGCTTAATGTCTGCTTGTTCTGCCCAAAGGTAAAGACATAGTTATCAGAGCCATTTATCAGGTATACCATTTTAGTATAAACTTGTTTAAAAAAGGGTAGAGCCCCTTTGTCATCTTAATTAGACAGTAACCCATTGATTCCAAGCGGGCCTTCATTTTCTAATTATTTAGTATGTAATGTCATTAAACATCTTCTAGTGGACAGGATTGCTCTAAAAGCTTTAGTTCCAGAGCTCTAATATTAGGCTTTTGGCATTCATCCCTGTGTGCGAAAAGCAGTCCGTTTGTTTACCAGGAATTTAGATTCCCATTACTGGCGGAATTAGCAGCGAGCTATTAGTCTGATTCAAGCACTTAACAATTGCTGATCATCTCCTCCTAGCTTGGGGATAATGGAGGTGATCAGCTGTAAATGGAAAGTATGTGTGGCTATTTTCATGGAGGCACTTGGAGAAAGTGCAGCATCCCCTGACCTCTGCTAACCCTGGGGTTTGCAAGAAACCCAAACACCAAGTCACTTCCTGGAGGAGAGCTAATCACCTATCAGAAGAGCTTCCATTAGAGACTAACCAAGCTCAGGCTCAACCGACCCTGCCTCAAATGAAAAAAGGTTCAGCCACAAAGTCCCTGGGGTAGAAGTGATTAGCCTCTGATTGTGTTTACCAGGATCTGTTTCAGTGGGGGAGGCAGCTGTGGAATAGCTTCGAGTTGTGATTCCGTAGCAGTGCTGAACTATCCTGTGGAGCTCAGCAGTGCTGATTAGCTTCCTCCTTCTCCACTGTTTTCCCCAAAAGCTTTGCCTGGTTCATGGACACCTCAAAGATTACTTTGACAATTCTCCTTTTTTATTCTGTGTAGTTTATTGTGTAAAGTTGCCTACCATTTTGGCAAATAGAGTGACATGATTTTTAGGATGGATTGACAAAGATGCTTTCATTCTTTATAGATGCTGAACCTGTAGCCCTTTCCTATCAATTGAAAGTTACCTTTTATTGTCAGCTGATTTTGAGAGGTGTGCTGGAGACCTGTAGCCAGGAATCACTGTTTGAAACCAATAGTGCTTTAGCTTTTTGTCATCTGCAATAACATATTGTTCCCCCTTCGAAAAGGAAAACTGCAGACACTTGATTTTTACTAAAACATAGGCATTTCTTGGAGACAGTGGGAATTATTTGAATGAGGCAAGGACACTATTTTTGGACTTGCAAAATCAAGGTTTATCTCTGGCATCATCTTGCTTATGACCTCGGGCAAGAAATGAGAATTGGTTCTCCCACTTGTCACAAGAAACCACTTATCTAACAGTTGGCTGAGCTCACTGCTGGAGGACTATATGAATGCCCTTTGTAAATGCTACATTAGATCACGTAAAGAGACCTAAGGCTCTATCTGAAGTACCTGAGAGTGAGTGAAATCTGTAGAAGTTAAGATTGCTTTGTAAGAGATTCTAACTCTGTTCTTTGAATTTCTGTTCCATAATGCCTCCAGCAGTGGAGATAAGGACTGTAGCTTCTATGAAATGCAAAGGAAGGCAGGAGACTTCTAGAGTTGCAAGATAAATTTTATTAGTCAGACCTCACATTATTTTACTCTTTAAAAAATCTACATTACAGTAATTAGAAGGTTCCCTCCTCCTATATGCTCGCTGAATGCTCATTTTTAAGACTGTCTGGATAGAGAATTTTTATTGAATTAATTTTGTGTCTTGTGGATTATCTTTTGTGAGGCTCTAGGTGCTCACAGGATGTTGTTTTCCACTTTCTGGGAACAGAAGCTGAAGAGGGGTTCTTAATTGCCCTGTACTATGGTTAGTAGGCTGTTCTGAATGGGTTTAGGAAATGTGCCAGTCTTGGAACATTGACGGTGCTGACAGAACTGAATTGATAGTGATACTGGAGTGACATTTGTAGTAGCAGTTAAGTTGTGCATGCATTTATGCTGTATAGTTGAAAAACTGTGATATATGGAGATCAGGTGTTAGAAAAGTCTAAGTGAAAATGGGTTTGTAGTCACAACAGTGCGAGTACCTGTGAATGAAGGCGTAATTAGAAGTGAATTTTGCTTGCAGTTATTGATGAACAAGCTAAGAGGCAGCTGTGTATATAAAGGTTCATGAAAAAAAGGACACAGGATGCTTGGGGAAAAAAAACCAATAAACTGACATGTTTTGTTTCAATTTCAGTCTAGAGTATGATTTGTCCAAGTGTCAAGCATTATCCTATACAATCCAGGATATGACAGAAGACTGCAATTGCAAAAAATAACCTTCTTAGTAGGAATTTAGTGCCCTAAACATGAACAATAAAATGCTAATCCCTTTTTGCATATCAACCTGTTTTACAGCACTAAATTTGGGAAAGAGGGAAGATCACAGCACAGATGAGTGGGAGATCAGTGCAGTACATTGTGTACCAGTGTGTGTGGTACAGATCACTCAGAAATCTACTCCATTATTCTCACAAATACTCTCTGTTGTGTGTGGAATAGTGAAAAGAATAACATTTTCTTCTTCCCTGTCACTCTCCATTAACTTCCAGAGATGACAGATGCTATTACATTACAGTCAAGAATCTTGATACAGTCCCACCATATGGAGGATGGTCTAATGTACATACTATATTAGGGTTACACGGACTCTATTTTTATTAACTAATGGTGGCAAACATGTGGAAACAGTGCTGTCTCTTGCTCCAAATAGCCATATTTCAGTAGGTAATGAGAAATATCAGCATTAGTACACCTGTTTATTAAGAAAACATATTCATTCCTACTGCATGTAAATAATACATTTCTTCTCTATGTGACAGAGGAGAAGATGCTGCTGCATGCATGTTTTCTTTGCTCTACCTGCCTAGGAAATAAACAGAAGTCTGGAATTGGAAATGGAAATATCACCACTGAAGAAGGATAATTACTTTGATACACATGACGATGTAAGATTCTGTAATAAGGTGTCTGACAGTGACTGTGCTTTCCTGGCAACAGATAAAACAGGATAAAAAGAAATACTCAGCTACTCTGCCTGTGTTCAGGATTATAACCTTTTTTGGATGTCTATAGTATTATTCAGATCTGTTGCCTCTCAGTATAAGCAACGGGCTCTACATGTGTGCATGGAGGAGCTGTTTTGAGCTGAGTTTCTGGCTATTTGAAAATGTTGGCTGGCTGGTGAGGCAACTCTTGCACACAATTGATTGCAGACTGTTAACCTATGCTCAGAAATCAATATTCACTTAACACCACATTTTAACAGACAAATCAGTACAAACTAACAGCAGTTACACAGCGCACACATTTACATTCAGAATAAACAAGTTATGAAACAGTGCTTGGCAGAAGAGGAAGATGGGGCAAGTGGCTGGAAGGTGACAATGGTAACTTGAATATGTAGACAGATATAAGGAGATTCTTGCAACTGTATGTCCCAGGGGTTGTGGTCAATGCGCCTTCAATGAGCCAAACATATTCTCTAAGGGTTACAGAGAAGGTTTGTCCTGAGGCCAGGCAAGATCATCTTTTGCTAGATAAGCCTAAATCTACTGGAGTTGAGCACCATTCATCTTGAACAACAAAACCCAAGTGTGTTGGTAGCTGTGGTAATGGATTACGTGTATGTTGAAGGAACAACAGAATGGAGCATAAACTCTAGTATAGTGTTCTTGATTTGGACTGGTATTTTTCATATACTTAAAAGAATAGATTTGAAAAGGGAAGTGAAAGTAACCCAGAGATGGTGTTTACCATGGACTTCACATGTATATTTATTGAGCTTTACTTGCAACCCACCCTGAAGCAGGGACTTTGTAGTCTTTAGGATGATATGCTCTATGCCTTCATAGGCTTGGGAAATGGATACCAACAAAACTCATTAAGTGTAACAAGTCCAAGTGCAAGGTCCCACATCTGGTTTGGGGCAACCCTCAATATCAGTACAGAGTGGGGGAGTGAAATGGATTGAGATTAGCCCTGAAGCAAAGGACTTGGATACATGGCTAGATGGAAAACTAGACATGATTCGGTAAAATGCACTTGCAGCCCAGAAAGCCATCCTGCAGCCTGGGCTACATAAAAAGAAGCATGGCCAGCAGGCTGAGAGGTGATTCTTCCCCTCTACTCCAGCCCACCTCCTCATCCAGAGTTCAGCGTTCCAGCTCTGGGGGGCCCAGTACATGACAGATGACAGACATGGACCTGTTCAAGCAGGTTCAGACGAGGCCATGGAAATTATCAGAGGGCTAGAACTCCTCTCCTAAGAAGAAAGGCTGAGACAGTTGATGTGGTTTGGCCTGGAGAAGAGAACGCTCTGTGGAGACCTTGTTGTGCCTTTTCAATACATCAGGGGGGATGATAAGCACTGAGAGAGACTTTTTTTCCAGGGTCTCTAGGGACAGGATATGGAACAACATTTTTAAACTGAAAGAGGGTATGTTTAGATTGACTATTACGAAAAAATTATTCCCTGTGAGGGTGGTGATGCACTGGCGTAGATTGTCCAGAGAAGCTGTTCTTGCCCCATCCCTTCAAGTGTTCAAGGCCAGGTTGAATGGGATTTGCAGCAACCTGGTCTAGTGGAAGGTAGTCCCTGCTCATAGCATGGGGGTTGGAGCTAAATGATTTTTAAGGTCCCTTCAAACCCAAACCATTCAATTATTGTATGCCTGAGGAGGAGCTTCAGATGGTGGGATGGTCAGAGACACTGTCAGGTCATCCCTACAGTCAGAAACCAAAATCTGCACAAATTCTGAAAGAAATCAGACCTTTGATTTAGCCTATTAAGCTGGAACATTAGCCTGTTACTCAGAATGTGTACACAGCAGAAGCAATGGTGAGAACTGTACCTGCAGAGCTCAATGCAAACTGACAGGGGGAAAGCGGGGTGCAAGTATGTGGGAGGTTTCCAGTGATTGCCATTCTGGGTTAAGGCCATTCCTCTTGTTGAAAGCCTTCTGTTTCCCAAAGGTAAATCTGTATTGGGACATGCCTGGATATGGATTAATATTAATAATATGAGAAGGAAAGATTCCATTTATGCCACATTAATGTGGGCTAAGCAACAGGGGCAGGAACAGAGCCAGAGAAGGCCAGGAAGTAGCAGCTCCAGAAAATACAGAGGAGGCCATAGGCATACTGCTCTGTTTGGAGCTGTCTCGTTGTGTCTTCCCTTCAGCCACCTAGGAAATAAAAAGGAGAGATGAATCCCAGTTAGATACATTTATGCTCAAACTTCTGGCTGCAGAACCTCTGGTTCTGAGCACTTATGTGAGACTATTGAAACTCCTGTGGCCAGACATACAGCCTCCTATTTTTGCTTGTCTATGGAAGGACTAACTTAAGGTAGAGTAGTCTGTGTTCTGCATGCACGTGGCATCCCTTGGTTTGATGTCCAAAGTCACATATTTCCAGATCCAAGGTTTTTCAACTACTCTCTCTAGGCTACTTGACTCGCTGCTTTGTGAAGGCAACAAAGCATTGCGTACCTGGGACATTGCCGAAGAGAGAGATGTGCTGGCACTGTCTCCTTGGAAGCTTAGGGAAGATGAATAAAATAAGTCTTCCTGTCTTTCTAGAGCTGTCTGCTTCAGGTGCATTTGAGACCAAATGGTATTTTCTGCAAACAGAAGTAAAGTAAGAGTCTTACTGTGCTTTTCTTGTGCACACCTTGGAGTCTAGTGAGCAGAAGTGTAGAGAAGCTATTTTAGGAAAGGCACTCACAGGCTGTGTGGCTTTGATTTAGAAAATATGTATTCTCTGTTTTGTGAATGGCCTGTCAGTTTGTGGGTTTACTTGTGAGATTGAGCAAACTGCAAAAACAGTTTGAACTGTACTTGAAGACTTTTGGACTCCTCTGCGAATTTCTCAACTCTGTATTTTCTAAGGGGCAGGTTTGTAGTATCTCAGATGAGATTATTAAATTGTAGATGTGTCTATAGTGCTGGGTGTAAGGCTCTTATATACTGCAGGAGGCGGGTTTAAATATTAATCATTTATGTAATGATGCTGTTTTATATCCTTTTAAAGCTTTTACAAATATAAAATATTTAAATCTCATTAAGGTATGTTGCTAAAATGCTAGGGAAATAAAAGAAATACAGACTTAGGATTACACAGTTGCATATAACAGGACTTTTGCAACTGCTATGCTGAATCTAGTAACAGGCTGCATCAGGAGCTACTTATCCTGACTGAGTAAATGAGGGCCAGGGGTGAGTACAGAAACAGAGAATGAGGAGGGAAATCCTGACCCCATAATCCTGGTGCACAGATGTGGTTACTCAGCAACCTATGGATACAGCATGTCTCACCTCCCCTTGGTGATGTTTTTGCATCATTTGATGTGCCCTTCATTTGAATGATGTTTGGAAATAGCTTCAAGGGTGTTCAAGATGAACAGAAATATTGCCAAAAGATACAGAAACAGTTCTTAGAGCAGATCCAGGCTGGTCCCATAGATTGCAGAGGAGATCATGGAGACATTGCAGAAGACAGAACTATACATAGGAGCAGTGCAACACAGGATCTTGAAACCACAGAATTTAAATTGCTCTCTGCTGAGCTGTTTCTCTGTGATGTGACTGATGCTTACCAAGGCATTTGTTGCTCTCAAACATGTCGAGTATCTGGTCACACTTCTCCTTCTGGTTGCCGCTGTTCTCACATGTACACCACAAGGAAACCTCCACACTGGAGTTACTGACATAGTTGGGTGTCATGGGTGTGCCTGTCACAAACCCCCAGATGAAAGAAGTGTTATGAATCATGTTATACTGAAGGAAATGCTGCCCTGGAGGCAGAAGCCTTCCACTGTGATGAGCATGTTACCCAGGCAAGGTCAGGAGTGCCAGCTAGGTGGCCCAGGCTTGATGATCCTACCTGAAGTCTGCCGAGCTGTGAGAAAGTGTTGAGCTTGCTACCCCTGACACAGGCACTCTGACATGTATTGAGAACTGAAGCTGGTGCAAGCATTGCATTGTGACGTGTACACAGTAGAAGCAATGGTGAGAACTGTACCTGCAGAGCTCAGTGCAAACTGATGGGGGGAAAGCAATTTAATGGTCCAAGCATTAAATTGTGAAGGATTTTTGTTTTAGGATGTGAAGGACTTGCATGGACTCAGCTGACATATGGCAGCAAAAGGTACTTTTGCTTCTTGTGTAACTGGCAATGCTGTGTAGCCAGCTGTCTTGACAAACAAATACTGCACACCTGTAGTACCTGTGGCACCTGTGTCACTCAGGCAGTGTTCCTTTAGCTCAAAACTAGCAGAGCCATCTGAAAAAAATGAAGGTAGGGTCTAGATTTACAGCTTCTGAGGTACTGCTGCTCTTTACATCCTCTTTTGAGCTACTCTGAAAATGCTTTAGTAGGTTAGTAGATAGAAGGAAGGTCATCTTTGGTTTTAGTTATTTACTAACAGCTGGTAGTCCTATATTCTGGCTGGCTCTGAGAACATGGTGCGCACAATACTAACAAGCCTTCAGGAGTCTAAAAGTCAGGCAGTGATGGAATGCTGTGTTTAATCACTGCTACGATGGGATGTAACTCCAGCATTAGGTATGACAATTACTTAGTTCACACAAGCCCACAGAGCGCTGTTGCTGAGGCACTTGGAGTGCTTTGCACCAGCTGATGATGCAAAGAGGCATACAAAAATCTCAGGCAGGGATGGGGCAAAGTACAGCAAAAAATGCCATGGAAGAGCTCTCTTTGGACTGCATTTACCTGCAAGGCAAGGGAGAGCACTAGCATCCATCAGTAAGGCATATTCACCAGTATACTGAGTACTGCCTCCTGCAGGAGACCAGAATGGTCCTTCACAGCATCAGAGAGTGCCTGCAAGTTTGTGACCTGAAAGCATCTACCCTCTATGTTCTTGTGGATATCACTTACCAATCATCCCCATGTAAGCCTGCAGGCATGCAGCATGGTTGTGCAGAGAGCAGCCATCTGGAGACATGTCTACAGGTTGACAATTTTGTTGGAAGTCAGCCAATCGGGATCTGTAGGAAGGAAAATGAGACCATCAGTGTCGATGTTGTTCTCTTGGATAACATCCTCTGCTGCCTGACGTACTTGCAGATATGGTCTTCTAAGCAGGAGTCCAGAAGCCAGAGGCAATTTGGTTTGGTGTTATACTGGAAAGAACAATCAGGAACAATAGTTTTGCGCCGTCTTTCTCCACAAAATTCATCTTGACATGGACAGAACAGGATCCTTTTGGTGAAATCCTCAGGAACTTTCTCAAAGAAGTTCCTTAGCCCTCTGTGGCACTTGCGCCGGTCACACACATCCTCACTTCCTGCTCCCTTGGTGCAGATGGAGGCATAGTCTGTGCGCAGACGAAAACACTTCTTGCTCAGATTACAGACGTGTGTTGCTCTCAGACATGGATTTGTTGCATCTCCTGCTAAGTGTGAGCCTATAAAGCCAAAAGAAACACAAAAACCATTAAGCAAGTCTCCAGAAGAGATTTTGTATGGAAGCAGGAGTACTCCTTTCTTGATGGTCAGATTTGAAAAATCAAAAACAACAAAGCAAACTAGTCCTTCTATGTGCCTGCAGTATGACACTGTAATTATACTAGTTATGAAAGAGTATTTTTTTTATTGGTTCATAGTAGGGTGCTTGTTTCAGAAAATGGATCATTGTGGGTTATTACTGGTTTCATGGGCCTGGATCTGTGGCTTTATTTACGCGTGGGAGGAGTGACAAATTTAGGCAAGTAGCTAGGAGTAGGCATTCATCTGATTAACGGGGCCATTACCCCAAACTGTTCTTAATAATCTTCAGCCCATGAAAAGATAGGAGAGGGCAGCATTATATCATGTAACCATTACAATTCTTACCTGATACCAGCGCGGCCAGTTTATTATAATCTGTCTTCCAGTGTTCTTCATTTGCTGAATTCTCATAGGGAGAGGTCTCCAAATTGAGATAACCTAGGCAAGAGACAAGATATTTAATGCAGTGGGAGATGGCAGAAATGCTTTATGACCAGCTTTATTTATTTGTTTCTTTATTTATTCTTAAATGGATATTTTTCTTATTTATGCCTGGTTCTTTCCTCAGGCTGGATTTCAGAAATGCTCTGTCTCACTCAAAGCCAAAAGCCAAGAATGGTTATTCTGGAAATGTGAAGCTATTACTGTATAAAACCCTCATTACATTTTGTCCAGCTGGAATTTGGTCTGTCTAGTCATTTGGATTTTTCAGCTTCAGTAAGTGTGAGGAGCTGAGCACCACAGGCAGGCTCTAGTGGGAGGTCAAGTACAAGCATCCCACAAAAGAAAGCAGCAGAACACTTAGGGATGCTATGGCAATATGTGTCATAATCACACGTGTTTTCAGTGATGGACAGACAGGACCGTTCTGAGGTATTTTTCACAGCACTAAATCTAACTATCTCAGTGTAGCTATCTTTGTCTCTCAGGTTTGCTGGTGTATTTGAAGGGCTGGTCCCATACCAGATCAGTTTTCTCTGCTTATCAAACAGAGTAGTAACGAATTCTCTTTACTAGGAGATATGGTTCTGGAGCAATTACCTATAGTGCTGAGAAGTGGACTTTGACGGTTGTTTTCACCTAGGGGGTGGGGGTAAGCCTTACTAGTACCTTGTAAATTTATATTACTTCATCTCACCATCTGTCATGCTGGAGTGAACGGTCCAGAAAATGCGTAAGCAGTGCTCCTGTCTCTTCATGCGCCGGTGACACTTGCAGTGCAGCAAAGAGCTGTTCCCGAGGTCAAGCTCTGCATTCAGACATCTGACCCTGCTATCGTGATCCAGTGAAAGGAGGCGAGTCTTGGCCAGGGCACAGTTTTCCAGGGTCCTGTATGTGGCATTGCAGGTGGAGTCAGAGAGGCAGAGCTGCTCTGCCATGACACAGTCGCTGCTGGGCAGAGCCATGAGGTCTCCTGATCAAGTAGAGAAAAGACTGTTAGGACCCTGGTCAAAATGAATGCCACACAAGCATCTTGTCATTGTTCTACAGGGACTCCTTGCAAGAAACAGAACTTGTCAGGATCTTTCATGTGGAATAGTTGAGGGACACAAGAGCTGTCTCCATTTAGAAAAACAAAGGATGAGTATAAATGAAAGAGGGAACTAAAGGTTAAATAAAAGCCTCCATTATAATTTTGTTCAACTTGGCTGGGATCAGGGATTGCTCTGTATTTTGGGGACTAGTAAATCCCTGTGAGACCTTGGGGTTGCTGAGGCCTGCTTTGAAGAAGCTCTTCTATCTGGCTGCTGAAAACCACAGTGCAATAAGCACATAGTAACACCATACTATGTACTGTGAGTCAGTACTGCTGCAATTACTAAAGTGTATGCTGGTCATTAAGAGATGTACTGAGAAAACCATTTCTAGGGTATAAAAACAACTACTTTAATGAGCCTGAAGACTTAAGAATGTGTATTCTTTGCATAATAAAATGAATCCTTAACAAAGGATGCAAGTAGCTTCATATGGAAGGGCTGATATGCAGTCAATTAGAGTACGCAGAGCCCAGTCCCTAAAATCCCTGCCGAAAATGCAGATGAAGGCTTGGCCCATAAGAACCTCATGAAGTTCAACCAGTCCAAGTACAGGTGCTGCACCTGGGTCAGAGCAATCCCATACCCAAGTCCAGACTGGAAGATGAATTGAGTGAGAGCAGCCTTCCAGAGGAGGACTTGGGGATTCTCAGGGGTGAGCTGGTCATGTGCACTTGCAGCCCAAAAAGCAAATATGTCCTGAGCTGCATCAAAATCAGCACGGCCAGCAGATCAAGAGAGTAGGTTCTGCCCTCATGAGACCCCACCTGCAGTACTGCATCCAGCCCTGGGCCCCTCAGCACAGGAAGGACATTAACCTTGGCATGGGTCCAGAGGAGGCCCAAAGATGCTCTAAGGGCTGGAGCACCTCCTGCTATGAGACAGATTGAGAGAACTGGTGTTATTCAGCCTGAAGAAGGCTGCAGGGAGACCTTCACTGGATCCCCTTTCAGTACTTAGAGGGGACTTCAAAAAAAAGAGGAATAGCAACTTTTTATACAGGCAGATAGTGATAGGACAAGGGGGAACAGTTTTAAAATAAAAAGACAAGATTTAGATTAGATGTTAGGAAGAAGTTATTTACTCAAAGGGTGGTAAGGGCCTGGTAAGGTGTCCCTGTCCATGGCAGGGGGGTAGACCAAGATGATCTTTATGGTCCCTTCCTGCCCAAGTCTTTATATCATTTTGTGATTATGTTGTCATGGGTAGATGAATTCAGTCTGTAATCTTTCTTCATTTTTGCAGTATAGGAATCTATGTTTACAGTACAATTACAATGAAGTCTTGAAACAAGATGGTTTCCTATTAAAATTTATATGTAGGCTGGTATGTTTCTTCCCTTCAGGTCAATATTCCTGGCTTTTGGAAATGACTGTGCTGAGCCTTACATCTACCTTTAGTGTTCTTTGGGTACATCATGTTACTTATCATTCTCTTGTTTAGCAGGTCCAGTAGTATTATTTCAGTCTGTCATCATTATAAATTAGGGGGAAATCTCAGTACAACTTATATTGCCCAGTGTACCATCTTCCCCATGTAATTTGTTCACCCACTTACTTCATTTTTGCTAGCTTCATCAATTTATTTGCTGCAAGCAATAAAATGCCAGCCTGCTTCTCAAAGTTTGTACCTTCCCTACAGCTCAGTAATATTATCTAGGTACCTCTGTCTCACAAATTTTCTTTGTTCTTCCAGCAACTTACTGTACTTTGTAATTCATCTGGCTCTTGCATAGAGACTTGATGACTTTTCAAACTCCCTGAAAAATCTCTCATCAGGGATCCTTTGTATCCAGCACAGTGGGTTCAGGTGAAGGGTTCTAAACCTCAACTTTAAAATAGTCCTCCTCTATACACATAATTTACTCTCTGTGCATTCTTATAAGCCCTGAAGTTTGGCAAGTTGTTTAATTTTTTTTTAATTTTGTCTTAGTAGTCCAGTAACAATGTGAAAGAATGAGAAAGCTAATTCTTTCCTAGATCTGTGGTCTAGGTTGCAGAACATGTTAAAGATGTATGTGTATGGGAATCCCATCTGTAGTTAAAAAAAAAAAAAAGTTAAAAGGTAATAACCAGTTAACACATTATGATTATTTATACCTTAGAAAAAAAATTGATAGGTAATACAATATACCTTTATTCTTCATTTTCAATGTCCTGTCATATAGAGATGTCTATCTTGTTTCCCCTGGTGCACCATGCCATTTAAAGAGATGACAGTTATAGAAGGGAACCTTTCCTTTATCAAACACAGTTACCAAAGAAGCATTGGCATTTGGACATGGTAAATTGTGGGAAATCTTTTGCAATCATGTGGCTGCCAGTGGCTACTGTAGTGTAAGTGTGGCAGCCCATCTTTTAGCAGTCAAAAAGCTGCAACTTTTTCTGAGAGCAAAACACCACTAGACAGAAACTAGGAATGCTTCAGAGCAGTTTCTACTTTCCTTATTCCTAGTCACATCAACCCTGAAGACTGAACAAGAGATGAACTGGGTAAAGGAATAATTTCAATCCTCAGCTCTTGTCATTTGGCAGTAGTAGGAGGCAGAGTAGAACAATCAACTGCATCTCTGCAGGATTTCCTTGGATTGGTCTTCGCAAACCGAGACTAGTCTCGGAAAACTATGGGCCTGAAGCATTTCAGAGGGCAAAGGAATCGGGGGTAGGTATCAAAAACTGCTCTGGGCGAAGCCAGCGATAGCACGGAGCGGCCGGGACCAGCTCAGGCTAACGAATCTCCGCGTTGAGCCCATCCGGCCGCACTCAGGGATCGGCTCCCGGCATCTCCTCTCGTCTTCTCACGCCTTGCCTCCAGGGCAGACGGTCCCCTCCCCAGAGCGTCCCTCCAGTTTGACCGCAGCCATAGCGGAGGTTCCCCGTTCCCCGTTCGGCCCGAAGCAGCAGCCGCCTTTCCTTTGAATCGCGAATTCCTGCCCGCCGCCGGCGCGCGGGGCAGCTGGAGCCGGTGGCCGGGAGAGCCGCGCAGCTGTTGGAGCGCCGCGCTCGGGACGCGCTCCGCGCCCGCCCGGGGTCGGGGGAGCAGCGGTCAGCCCTGGCGACCGCGACCCCGGCGCCGCCCCTGCAGCCCGCGGCGGGACCGGGGTGCCAGCGATGCCGCTGTCTGCCCGCCGGGAGCGGGACGGGGTCGTGCCGCCCTGCCCAGCCCACCCCGCGCCCCGGGCGCTGTTACCGGCTCGGGAGAGAAGCAGCCCCAGGAGCAGTGCCGGCCCCATGCTGGCGGTCAGTGGCTCCGAGCGCCGGGGCTGCAGCTCGCATGCTGCGCGCCGCCCCGCCTCGGTGCTGCTGAGCCCGGCCCGCCCCGTCGAGGTGCGGGCAGCGAGCGCCGCCCCCGGCCCGACCCACCGCGGGTCCGCGGCCCGCCCGTGGGGACCGCGGCGGGCGGAGAGGCCCGGCGGTCGTCGGGCTGGTGTGAGATGGGGCGAGTGACGAGGGTCATCCAGCGGCCGCTGTCCCCAGGGCGACCGGGAAGCCGCTGGGCATGGGGCCGGGCAGCGTAGGGACGCTTCAAAAGGGGAGTTTTGGAAGGGGCTGCGCAAGGCGTTTATTGATTGATAGAACACTTCAGTACCGAGAGCAGAGCTGTGACTGCGCACCCTCGGGGGCCTATTTGGGTAAAGGGCAGTGAGTCTCCAATTTAGGAGAGTCTCCTTCACTCTGGAGGGATTGTTCTAGGAGGATACAGAGGCAGACTGGCTTATGAGTAGATTCCCCAAGTGATTCTGGGGTCTGTGGATGGGATGACTGAGCTTGTGGCTTCCTCCTTTTGGCTTTGTTGTGAAGGCTGTTATTTCAGTTTCTTACCTGGTGCTGTCTCTGTCTTGATTGAGCTGCTTGTTTGCAGCCACACAAAAGATGGCATTTCTGAGAGCCTATATGGCATTTAGGCAGCTGTGCTTCTTTTGAACAGATACTTCATTTTAATTTGCTTCCTAAAATCAAATTAATCAGTGCAAAAAAGTTACAGTCCAATGCATGCACATCAAACATTAGTATATGAAAATGGGGCAAATGTTTTTATACGTCTGTTGTTTGCATAAATAGAGAGACCTACTCCATCTGCCTGAAAACCCCAACAGAAAGGGTAATAACTGTGCAGATACATTAAGTATTCAATGTATATGAATATCTAAATCTGTGGTGCCCTCCTCTTCTTGAGTTTTTAAGAAAGATTAGTCCTCCTGCTTACTGCAAGGAACTGGTGTGAGAGAGAATTCTTCTGTGTGGAATTTACTGTATATCATCATATTAAAGCAAGAAGCAGTTCCAGTGATATGCTAGACATTTCATCTCGACATCCATGACTGCCACAGCCAGTGAAGAGTGGGTTTTACCAAGGAAGTATTTTGTTTGCTGTAGGTGCTGAGTTACTTAGTTGTACCTTATTTTGTACAGTATTAATCTTATGAAAATTACAGCATGCTGGTGCTTCTGCTGCTTTTTTTCAGGATTTGACCACTACAACCCTTCTTCAGTCAAAACCAGAGCACGTTACCGGGAAGTGCAAAGGATGCTGAGTCTTGGCCATTTGTCAGGAGTACTATCAGAGAACTACTGGGGGAGGTAGCACAGAGGAGGGCTGAGCAAACACTTCTATGCCTGGGCTAATATTTACAGCACCACACTCTGCTCTTTACAGGGCTAGAGACAGACAGCAGACATTCACAGCTAATAGTAACACCTGTACACTACAGAAATATTAACCTAATGCAAACAACCCAGCAGAAGTTGATGTCTATATTTATGGAAAACCAAATAAAAACCTCCTCCATTTCCTAGCATGAGTGCTAGTGCCCTGAACAGCTCTGGCTGCTCATTGCCAAAGAAGGTTCAGGGGTTTGACATCCATAGCAGCAACCCATAATTTTGTGTTTCAGTCCCTGGGATACTTGGCCGCTTCTGGCTCAGACAGTTTTATTTTTTTGTTCCAATGAGAAAAGAATTCAAAGCTGCCCTTGTATTTTACCCTCAGTGTGGATCACAGCAAGAAGGTCAGAGACGTTCAGGTGTCTGTCATACAGTGCAATGGGTAGACTATATCTTTGGTGAGAATAATTGTAAGTCATTCTACAGGAAAAGGGAACTAAGAAATTTGTGATAATAAAAATTCAGGGTGAGCAACGGACATGCTGAACAACATAGCTTCAGTCCAGAGGGACTTTGAGAAATAAAAGAACTGAGTTAACAGGTGCCTTATGATGTTTAGGAAGGACTGTCACATTCTGAAACAGGGCACAGCAACCAGCTGGCTGAGGACTGAGTGTATGAGAAGCAGTCCTGCTGGAAGGACCTGGAAGTTGCCATGGATACAAGTAAGATGTGATAGTGAATAAAACAACCCACACACCACACTGCAATAGGAAGAACATGGCCAGAGACTGAAGGAAGTTATTCATGACTGCTTAGCGGTGGAGTGGCCACGCCTGGACTGCTGTGTGCAGTTTCCTGCCCCTGAAGTTCAAGGGGGATGTGGAGGAACAATAGAGGGTCCAGTGGAGGGCTACCAAGATGGTAGCACACGACCTAAAAATTGATTATCAGACCTGGGCTTGTTTGAGAGACCATCTGCTACCACCCTACAGCTACTTAAAGGTGAGCTGCAAAGGTGATAAACCCAAATGGCAGGTGATACAAGAAATTATGATGGCCATAAATTTCATCTTGGGTTGTTCAGGCTGAGTGATATGAAAAACTTTTTCACTAAGATGTTGGTGCAATGCTAGAACAGGTTATCTATAAGAGTCTGTAGTGACTAGTACAAAGATGTTGGCTCAGAGACTCTCTAAGTCCCTTTTCACCAACTAGTTAAGGCAATGGTTAGTGTGCACATGCTTGGATGACAGAAGCAATTTTAGGCATGAGCAGCTCAGAAGAAAAATTATTTGTAAAAGGAAAGCAAAAATATTTCTACAAGAGAAGAAAGGAGGAGTACCTTATAACAGCGCTGCTCTACTACCTTAAGTCTAAATTTTTTCAGAAGCAAGAAAGTAGACAAAATAAGTAGTTTTAATAGCGCATTACACTATATTTTGATCCAAAGACATTTAAGTGATGCACTGTGAGCCCATTTTTCTGATCCAGATATATCCATGATGCATATTGTCTCTCCTTGTCTCAAGTGAAGCTTAATTAGCTTGCAGGACAGTGCATCTTGCAGTGGCAAGACAGACCCAGGCCTTAGGGGTTGTAGCTGTTCAATGTAGTCAGAAAAATAATGTCATGGTTTTGGAAGGGTGTTTCTCAATTTAGTTCTCCCACTAAAACTTTGCTGCTTGCTCCCCTGCCTTCCTTCAATTGGAAGAACAAAAGGCAAAGATCACGGGTGGAGATAAGAAACAGGAATGAGATAAGGAATAGTAACAGCAACAATATTAATAACAAAAGGTATAAGGCAAAGAAATTATTTGCACAGAAAGTCCGACAACACTCACTGGCTCTTCCCAACCATGCTTTCCCCCACCAGAAGGAACCCCTTCTCCTCAGAAGTGAGAGTTCCATTCTCTGCCCCCAGCAATGATTTGAGGTGGTATCAAATAATATTGGCCATGCCCACTCTCACTGATCTGTGCCAAAACCAGAACAGGAACCAAATCAAAGATTTTACTTTCCTGTAGGCTGGGAAGGTACTTAAACAGGTATTAAAGCAATCAAGTTAGAGAACATGGATTAGATTATTTCCCCTTGTTTCAGCAGCAGTCCTGCAGCTGCTTTCCACAGTGAAATGGACTGGACTTCTATTCATTCAAGCCATGAGACAGAGGACTCAAAGCCACCTTAGGCCACAAAGATCAGTGATCCCACTCTGCTGACACCTTCACTGCCTTTCAGTGCTGTGGAACACAGAACACAAACCAGTAGGTTCTTATTTTGATCACTCCTGTAAATTTTCTCCTCTTTGCTCGTGAGAGAGATGGGCACATGGCAGCAGCAGCACAGGGGCTGTTTACTTTACATCTTATCAGCAGCATTATGTGCTTTAGAGACTACCAGGAAAGACTGAGGTACAAGCTGCTCCTACTGAGTCAACAGTATGCCCAGGCAGCCAGGAGGGCCAACCATGTCCTGGGGTGCATCAAGCAAAACATTGCCAGCCAGTCAAGGGAGGTGATTGTCCTGCTTTACTCTGCACTGGTGCAGCCCCACCTTGAGTATTGTGTGCAGTTTTGGGCACCACAATATTAAGAAGACATTAAGCTAGAGACCATCCAAAGGAGGCTACGAGGGTAGAGAAGGGACTGGAGGGGAAGCTTATGAGGTACAGCTCAGGTCACTTGGTTTGTTCAGCCAGGAGGAGACTGAGGGGAGACCTCATTGCAGTCTTCAACATTCTTATGAGGGGAAGCAGAGGGGCAGGTGCCAATCACTTCACTCTCGTGACCAGTGACAGGATTTGAAGAAAAGGCATGGAACTGAGTCGTGGAGGTTTAGGCTGGGTATCAGGGAAAGGTTTTTCACCCAAAGAGCAGTTGAGCACTGGAACAGGCTCTCCAGGACAGTGGTCACAGTGCCAAGCACCTGAGTTCAATAAGTGTTTGGACATTGTTCACAGGCACATCATGGGATCCTTGGCACGTCCTGTGCAGGGCCAGGAGTCAGACTTGATGATCATGATGCCTCTCTTCCAACTGAGCATATTATTCTATGATTCTGATACATAGCAGGACTTTGGATCACAGCACAGAGTAGCTGTACCCAGATAGATGAGGCTTTCTTTACTAATTTTGCCCCTGGCAACAGGGTTTCTAGGATTTCCAATTTCTTTATCTGTCCTCAGGAAAATCCTTTCTTGCCTCCTATTCCTTCTGGTTTTTAAAAGCATCCAACAAAGTACTTGCCTGAAGAGCTATCAGCAAGAGTATTGACAGTTGAGGAGGATACCTGAATGCACTCAGGGAGATTTTAACTGCGGTTTTTTTTATACAGACATGGAGGTCAGCCAGCATAAATGTAAAGGGAGACTCCCTGGGCCATAGGCAGTTGTGCTCCAGAAGACTAGGGCTGCTTCGGTAATGTGTTAGAAGGCTTGCCTCTGAGGTTTGGCATGGAAACCAAATGGGTAAAACTACCCAATTTTTTTAGTAGCCACATATAGCACAGACACTGAATTAATTCTTGACAAACTGTTTGAAACAAGTAGTAGTCTCACAGATTGCCACAAAGAACTTACATGTGCCAGATTATTTTTTAATTTCAGGCAAATTCATGAATTCATATTCCTTAGCCTATCCTCTTGCCTCTTTCCACACAGGTGGGTTTTTGCCTCTTCCAGGTTCCTGGTATCAGAACCACTCTTCATGGTTTTGTCACTATTTCAACCAGTTCATGAAATAATCCAAGGTATTTAAGGGTCATCTAACCCAGTGGGCCTTGAAACACATTTTTCTAAGCACTCTATCTTTGCCAAACATTCTTACCTTGCTATTATTTAACTGCTTGAGTGAGTGTCAGCACAGGCAGGCAGCAGCCAGGAAAGCCACAAACCCATGGCTAAACCCCAAAGAGTAATTTATTTCCCTTCCCCTTCTAACTGCAGGATCCCCACAGCAACCCCTTAGCAGACATACACAAGGGGAGACATAGGTGCCAATTAACTGGGGTCATGCCAGAGGATCACTGGAGTGTTCGCATCTGTTTAGCAAGGGTTATTCCCAGCATCGTGTTTACAATCCTCCTCTACAGACAGTCATCTACTTTTAACCCATTTGTCCCAACACATAGTCGCCAGCTGGTGTTTCCAATTATCACGTTGCTGTTTGTCCACCTAACTCCAACACAGAACAAGAGAAATGCACACAGATCTGTTAAAATATACCGTGGCGTATCTGAATGGAATGTGGGAGGTATTTCAGAAAAGGGCGGTGTGAAAGTAGATCAACTGTATGAACTTCACATCAGGTACCAGGAACATTTGTGTAATTAATAGCTTTAATTTGTTCTTCAATAAACTACAGAACTTGCTTAGTGACGTCCTTGTCGTGATTTATGTAGTGGATTCTCAGGATGAGCGGGTATTGCCGCGCTGATCCACTCCCCAGAAGCACAGGACAGGTGTAGGAGACCCGGCTGGAACAGTGGCAAAACAGAAGCAGAACCGATTGGAATGACTGCCTGTTTTGTCTCACGCACAGAGAGCTTTCTAGGAAGACCTGCAGCTACATCCCAGGATCCACCTCCCAGCTTTTTGTAACCACCCTCCTGGTCCCCTCCCTGCAGCCCCAGCCGGCTCGAAGCCGGCTGTGACCCGGGAGTACAGAGCGAGCCCGGCCCGGCGCGGCCCGGCCCGGCGCTGCTCCCCTCGCACGCCCGCGGTCCGGAAGCGGAAGCGCAGCGCCTCGGTGGCGGCGATGCTGCTCGCGTGGGCCCAGGCGCGTCTTTCCGGTTCCGCCGGAGCGGCGCGGGCGGCGAGTGACGGGTCCCGGGTCCTTCCGCGGCGCCGAGGGCGGCGCGGCCCCGCCCGGCCCATGGACCGGCACAAAGTGAAGCGGCAGCGTCTGGACCGGATCTGTGAAGGTGAGGCGGGGCGGGCGCCCCTCGGCAGCTGCGGCAGCAGCGGGGCGCGGCGCCTGCCCCCGCGGGGACCCGCTGCGCGCTGTGGGGCTGAGCGTCCGCCTGGCCGGCGGCGAGCAGGGCCCCGCCGCCCGCGGAGGCGCTGCCTACGGACTTCTGGAAAGGGCCGGATGCTATTGACTGTCGGAGGCTTTGTGGACGTACAAGTTCTGCTCACTTAAGGGGGAAACATTATCTGGGCATGCTGGGATGGAGGGGGAGCCGGTCACTGGGGAGGACGTGTGAAGCGACTTTGTTACTGGTTTCAGGAGCCAGGAGTAAGATGGCATAGTGCTGAGCAGATCACCTCTCATATATTATTATTGATAATGCATGCTTTATTTTCCTTTATCTAAGTGGTGGCAGAGGTGCTTGTGCTTTTTTCCCCAGCGTCTTTTCCCTGTGTTTCGTATTCATGTCTTTTGCTTTGCCTACTCTGTTCCTAAATACTATTAGCAACTTGTTGGAGTAGTAGATGAGGGTTCTAGAATTCTTGTCTTTCATGTAATCACTCCTGCTGACTTTCTTAATAGGCATACGGCCTCCAATTGTGAATGGCCCAATGCCAGCACGGCCACTGGTTGCACTCCTGGATGGACGAGATTGCACTGTGGAGATGCCCATCTTGAAGGATGTTGCTACAGTGGCATTTTGTGATGCTCAATCAACTCAGGAAATCCATGAAAAGGTGGGCAAGAAGATGTGCAAGATTCAGAAGTAGAGCTTTGCCTCTTAGGTAACCAAACCAGATATTGATTTGGTCTGGTTTTTGTTATAGGTGCTGAATGAGGCAGTAGGAGCTCTGATGTATCACACCATTACCCTTTCTCGTCAGGATCTGGAGAAATTCAAAGCCCTCAGGGTCATTGTGCGTATTGGCAGTGGCTATGACAATGTTGACATCAAATCTGCTGCAGAATTAGGTATGATGACACTGTTAGGTCTCTGTTGTGTTCAGAACTGAATGTGAAATGGAAACACTGAACATCTTTTTGTGCTTTATGAGCTGAGTGCATTTAAAAACTTTTTGTACAAAGATTTGGAGCTGCTCAGTATCAGGTATCTTTAGGAAGCTGACCAACAGAGGCGCTGGTAGGTGGCTTAAAAGAAAGATTCTCAGTTTTCAGATTGCTCTGCTATTGATGTTAGTGTCTTTGTTGTTGTTTGGGATTCAGGAATCTGAATATGGTGTGTAGCTGACTTTTGGTGAGGTGACTTTGGTCTTTTTGTCACCCCTGAGCAAACTGATGTTGGAAAGCTGCCTGCAAATGCTGATGCAGGATAAATTCATTGTAAATGCTTCATGAGTTTTTTTCTTAATTTTGTATATGCAAATAAGTTTTGATACAAAACTTTATTAGTTATCCCTTTAGAGTCCTAGGCATATGGAAAGTGTCTGGATCAGGTGACAAGAAGATGTTATTTATTAAACACATGGTAGTGAGACTTCTGGACCTTTTAGTCTCATAAGTGATCCATCTCACCTAAGTATCCTTCCCCTTCTTTTTTAAGTTTTACAAGTGTAAGGAATTCTAAAGCTTCCTTAATGTAATGCAGGTCTTGTTTAGGTTAAATCAAATACAGGTATTAGTATATAAAATTGAAATAGGCAAGCATTGCAATTTTCAGATCTGTAAGAACAGGTGAATTTCTAATAAATGAAGAGTGTGTATTGGGCTAGTGCCTTTTCATTTGGATGATTCAAAGGAATAGTTTCAAGAGTTCCTGTCAAGGTCCTTGGCTTTCATCCGGCCATATTTGTGCTGAATTTGGAACCTAACCTAGTCTTAATGCTTCTCTACTTAATGTCACCATACATATCTTTGATTCATTCAGATTCAAAGATTTCCCTTTTCCTCCACTGCACACTCATTAATCTAAGGTGAAATGAGTCAAAATTCCTTCACCATCAGACTGTTGCTTGCTACTTTTGCTGTGGAGCAACAGTGTGATGACCCTTACATGTGGCCAGATTTGCTTTTTAATGGGCAATTAATGGTTCTTTTCATGCTTAGCCAGGCCTATTAATTCATTCAGAGGTAAGATACTGTTCCTTGTCTGTTCTGAATCTTCAGACCAAAGGGCTGTTGTCTGTGTTTGTGGTTTATTACATTTAGGTATAATACTGTATGTTAACACAAATCTGTCTGGCTGTGTAACAGATGAATGCACGGGGCTTGTCTAGGGTTGAATGAGATGGTAACCAGCGAGATTAAGAGAAATTGTTTTTTTCTATCACCCCTACTCACCCCTACTCATGTCATCTGAGTTGTCTGTGTGGCATTATGGCAAAATTGGAAATAGTTTGATGGAGAAAAACAGTCAGATATCTGGGTTTGTCTGTGGCCATTGCTCTCCTAATTCTCATGGGAAAGCATGGTCTGAGTTTAGCCAAATGTCTCCTCTGATTAGGATTACGAAACAATGATGCCTTCAACCATTGCCTAGATTTTGTTTCCAGTTTTCATCTAGGTGGTGGACTTCTGAGGTAGAAGAGTTGCTTGGTTTGGCAAGTGACTAGAGTTATGTTTGGGAAGAGACCGTTTTTCCATCTAATTATTTTTATTTATTTGCTGGTTTGTCAAATGAAGGATAGCAGGAATGAAATGGTATCTTTCCGGTCTCCCCCCCCTATTTTTTTTTTTCATAGATTGCTCAGAACTTCAACCAGATTTTGATACAGTGTTCCATCTTTCCCTTTTCTGACAGTAATTTATGCTTCTAGGACTTCAACTCTGTTCGCATTACTAATTTACTTGATAGTTGTAGCCATGGGTTTTATGGTCCTTGTGTTTGCATGTTATTTTAGAGTGGGAGTGTTATGTGTTGTTATTTTTAAGCTTAACTTCAAATGGATTTAGAGAAGCTCCTGGGACTTCTGACTGCATTTAATGAGTTAGTTACTTATTGTTGCTCCTGGGGAGGCTGATGCTCGCAGTGAGCATCTGGACCATGAGGCATGAGAAGCTCAGCCATCTGTCTCAATTCTTCTACAGAATGCCTGTTAATTTGTCAGGAGTATCTGTGGAAGGAGTGCATCTTTTTGAATGCAGGTCTTTTAAAACGGTTAGTTGCTTGTATCACTTGTATGGCCTAGTTTTCTCATTTCAGCTTGTTTGTTTTTCTGGTAAGTGGTGTCAATCGAATAGATGTTTATAAGGAAGGAATGGTATTTCCTGGGGGATTGAAAAGATGGCTGGTCACATCTATGTTGTTGTAGAATGAGGTTCTGAAATGTATCCTGTGTTTCTTGAGTTCTGGAGTACTCAATTATCTTTCAGCATTTGTGCTTATAGAGCTTTATGTTGGTTTAGGATTGTGATGCTAAAAATCTTATATGACCTCCACGGCTTTGCAGGCATTGCCGTTTGCAACATCCCTTCCTCCTCAGTAGAGGAGACTGCTGACTCTACCCTCTGCCACATCTTGAACCTCTATCGCCGTGTTACTTGGCTACATCAGGCTCTGCGGGAAGGGAATCGAGCCTCAAGCGTAGAACAGATTCGAGAGGTAGCTGGAGGTGCTGTGCGTATCCGTGGGGAGACTTTGGGCATCATTGGACTAGGTAAGTGATGGGAATTGTTAGACTGAAAAGAGAACTGTGAACGTTTCTGGGGAGCTAAGAGTCACATACTGAGAAAAGTGATAATTCTACAACTGTTCTTTGTGAAACACACAGACTCCTAAGGAATGCTAGTGTCCTATTCTGGATATCTTCAAGAGCTGGGTATATGTCAGGGGATTGGGTACTCTTTTTTTTGATTCCAAATGGTTACAAGAATTGGAACATTTATACAGCTCTTCTCAGTGACTGTTTCCCTCTGTGCTAGGTACTCTATCAGTAGCAAAGCTGTCTGAAAGGTGGCTACCAATTCCTTCTGCAAGTTCTTGTAGCCAGATTATTATCACTGTCTCAAAGTCTAGATTTGGTTTGAAAACAGAACTGCTTCTTGACTACGCTCTGGCTATTGCATGGGGAAGAACTAGAATTAGCTAGATAGGAGCAGCACTGAATAGCCTCCTCTGGATCCCTGTGGCAATCGTAGGGGTTTCCAGGGCTGCAATACCTTGGGCCCTGGTAGTAAACATCAGTGTAGGCTCCCAGTCTACCCCAGTATCTTGTCTTAAAAGTTTGTTTTACCTTTCCTTGATGATTGTGGGTTTTCTTTTGTGAAGGCCGAGTTGGACAGGCAGTGGCTCTGCGAGCCAAGTCCTTTGGCTTCAACGTGATTTTCTATGATCCCTATCTGCCGGATGGAGTGGAGCGATCCTTGGGTTTACAACGAGTAGGAACCCTGCAGGATCTACTAATGCACAGCGATTGCATCACATTGCACTGCAGCCTGAATGAACATAACCATCACCTCATCAATGACTTCACTATTAAACAGGTGCAGCAGGAGCTTGATTTCCCCCACAGAGCACTGTGGAAATGAATGCAAACCAAAACTGCTGCTTTCACAGAGGCTGAGAGCGTGTGAATCCTGCTGCCTCTGTTGTGTGCCTCCTGCTGCCTTTGGAGGCTGGGAGCGTGTGGATCCGGGTGCCTGTGCTTTGTGCTGTATAGAATTTTATGTTAAGAGAAGAATAGGATTGGCTCTTCTTGCAAAGTAGTTTCCTTTATAAAGAATATTTTAGGTGATTCCATAATTTCAAATTATCTTTAAAATAATTTACTGCACTGGTTAGAGCTAGATGTGGCATGGCTGGGACTGTGTATATTCTTTTACACAGCACTGCCAAAGCCTCTCTGTCCAAGCCCACTGCAAAGCCAGTCTCAGGCTAAACAGTCTATGAATGCTTTCCAGTGCTATTATGAGAGACATTTGGACATCGTAGTCCAGTTTTGTGTAGCTGGATACTTGAGTCATGGTTCCTGTCCTTTTTTTTTTTTAATGTAGGAGGATGAATATGGAGTGCAGAACTTGAGAGTTCCACTTTTGCCCTTGTTGTCTTATGATTTTGTTTGTTGATTTTAAAAGCCAATTTCTCAAGCAGTGCTTGCAGGCATTTCCCCTGTGGTAAGCTTTGCAGTGAAAGCACTCCTAGTTCCTCCAGACCTCATCTAGTCACTGCAGACTCCTGCTCATTTCCAGTAGACTTCCCAAGATTCACTTAGCTTCCATGAAAAGTCTCATTCTCAATGCATGTACTATTTTTCTTCTTCCAGATGCGTCAAGGCTGCTTCTTAGTGAACACAGCCCGGGGAGGGCTGGTAGATGAGAAAGCCTTAGCACAAGCCCTGAAAGAGGGGAGAATCAGAGGAACAGCATTGGATGTGCATGAGTCTGAGCCTTTCAGGTAATGTTGTACCTGCATGCCTGCTGCTATCTGGTGGTTCACCGAAACTGGATGGTTCTTGTGGCAGTTTGGTGGGTTTGGTGATTTGGGGTTTTTTGGGTTTTTTTGGGGGGTTTTTGGGTTTTGTTTGTTTGTTTTTGTTGTTGTTGTTTTTGTTGTTATTTGGGTTACAGTGATGCCCAAGAGGACAGTTGGGGTTATCACTTCTGGAAAAAAAACCTTCTTCTTCCCCTCAGTTTTGCTCAGGGGCCATTAAAAGATGCACCCAATGTTATCTGCACCCCTCACACTGCTTGGTACAGTGAGCAGGCTTCCATTGAATCCAGAGAAGATGCAGCTAAAGAGATCCGCAGAGCTATTACAGGTAATGAAGAAGATTTGCAGCTGTTGCTGAATTTTGGTAGTTCACTGCAAGGATTATGCTGATTGTTCTGAAAACTTTTTAAGACTCATTAAGTGATTTCTGGGACTGGAGTGTAAGTTGAAAATTGTATCTTTGCCTTCTGAGAATTCTTGTACCTAATGCCAGAGCGGCTCTTTCCCTGGGAAAGCCTTTTTACCTACATCTTCCAAACCCTTTGCAATAATTCCTTTGACAGTTTTACTGTATGTTTTTTTCCTTGAGTAGTACATGTTGTCTCTTGAAAAAGGTGAGGCTTAGCAGTTGCAGTTTGTGGCAATTTGTGTGCATAATTTTTACATGATCATAGAAGTGGGAGGAAAAGATCAGTTTCTTGCCATCCCCAGAAACCAGATGATTAGAGTCTCCTGTATCCTGTGTTATCTTGTGGAAGTGGATGAAAAGATTTTGCACTTTTCCTTTCTACTTTCCTTTGTAAATGCTGCAGGGAACAAGTCTCTCCTACCTGTTTTCTGGCTTTTTTGTCATTCTTGGTGCCCTTGCAGGTCATATACCTGACGCTTTGAGAAACTGTGTTAATAAGGAGTACTTGCTGTTAGCAGCTCAGTGGTCCAATATTGATCCTGCAACTGTCCACCCAGAACTCAACGGAGCTGCAGCTTACAGGTGAGATACATAGGTTATCCAAGCATATCTTCCTGCTGAAGTAGGCCAGGGGGTTTGAGAACTGCTTGTATGTGCAAACAGGTGTGTCTCTGTTCCTACACGCTCTATATGAGTTCTTTCCCAAAACTTAACAGCAGCACTTCTAATGGTGTACAAGTATTGAACATGTACTTGGTCATATTAAGTTCCAGCTGCATACTGGTCAATATATCCAAATCCTTGGAAGACATGCCGAAGAGATACCTTAATATAAGAAAGCCTGCTGAATGTCCTAAAAAAGGTCTGCAGCTCTACATTAGAAGTTGTGCATAGCATTAGGGCTATATAAAAACAAAGCGTAGTTCTTACATGTAGCCCAGAAACAGACTATTACTGAGTCACTGTCCAGTGGATTTGTTCAGTAGTCTAAACAGAGTGCATTTGAGTTTATCTGTTACAAACCTGTAAAGTGATTGTGGACAGGTTGCTTCCCTTCTGTTTGTCTCCCATCTGCAAAGCAGGAAATATATTTTCCTTCCTTCTATGAGAGATCTAGAGAAGTTGAGATGTATTTATGGAGAGGGCATAGGGAAGCAGAATGGAAGTGATGGAAGAATAGTTCATTAGCAATTCATTACTGTCACTCTCCTATTTTTCGTCTTGCATCTAGCTGTTTTATTAGTTCAGCTTCCTACTTTTTCTGCCTTGGAGCCCAGTGCAGGATAACTGCAGCTTGCATGCCTCCTGCTGATAGGGAGGGAATTCCTAGGCCTCCAGGTGCCTTCATAGAGTGCCTTACAATATTTTCAACTGGAGATAAATTTTGTATATGTTTTCAAATGCTTAATATGTGACCTCAGACTGTCTGGATCTGTCTGCAAACAGGTGTCATTTGGCATTAGGATACCACTGCTGCTACTCCGCTCTGGAGACTTTTCCTGTGTTCTGTCCCAGAGCGTTTCTGTTAGAAAGAGGGATTTGTTTCAGCACATCTGAGAGCATGGCTCCTTTTCCTTTGAATAACTCTGTTGGACAAGCTTGTAATTTCTATGTTTTTGTTGGTTTTAGGTTTCCTCCAGGAGTAGTGGGAGTAGCCAACCCTGGGCTACCAGAACCACCAGTAGTGGAGGGGATTGTAGCTCATGGGATCCCTCCTGTTTCTCACTCTGCACCACGTACTCCTTCCCCAGGAGAGACAAGCAAACTGGATGCAGACAGAGAGATTCCTGCTGACCAATAGCAGCGTGTTTCTCTCCTCTCCTTTGGCAGCAGAAAAAAAAGTAGGAGGGCATCTCCTCCTAGGACCTTCTTTAACACCCTACAGACACTGTTTCCTGTTCACATGGGACAGGAGAATGCATTTCCTTGCCGACAGACTTTAGCTCTCGCCTTTATTTTGTAACCTTTTAGTTATAATTTCTTGATGAATCTTTCTCCTTCTCTGGGGCATGGTAGCAGGGACCTTGCCTCCCCTTGGCTTAATGAATCAGTTCTCCCATGTATCTGCTTCAGTTTTCTGTGACAGGGAACTGTGTTTGTGTGCTTGAAAATGGAAGTGAAGCTACCTGATCAGGGATGGGCCTTGGTGGTACAAACTTAAGTGCACACTTTTCAGTTGTGACTTGTAGCTTAAATTTAATTTGGCTGAACCTCTTATAAGTGTAGCGATGGGGAATATTAGAAAAAATATTAGTGAATTGGAGAAGTTGTGACTATTGTCTTCATTATGCCCTTGATAGAAGGCAGCCAGGCTGAGCTGTGTGTGTTACTTTGCTTGTTTTAATTAACGTTTCCTGTGAGAACAGGCATAGCACAGGCACTGTTAATTCTTGACCATACGCAGTTTTCTCTATGCAGTTCTAGGCCTGAAGTTAAAAGTAGCACTGTCAAAGCCAGCCTTTTAAATAGTTTGGAAGGGAATAAAATGTCATCAAATGTATTTTGGTGGCAACCATGTTTGTGAGGCTTCAGAATTGTTCACCCTGGAGTCTATAACTTGGAGAAGGTAAGAAAATGCTGAAATAGGAAAAGCATGCACTGAGAGACAGCAAGTAGCAATAATGTGCAGCTGCAGTTGCTGGTTCCTCACACACAAGTACCTCGTAGTCTAGGGCAGTGTTTATCCCCAAGGGATCCATCACACTAGAATTCTAAGCTTTAAGATACAGATTTTTTTTTTTTCTTTTTGCATAATTGCATCAGCTAGAAGTAACGTCCCACTTGTCTGTGCTGGTGGAGAAGGCAGCTTTTAACAGTCAGGAAAAAGTTTATCACCCAGTAGGTGTTTAAGCACTGGAATAGACTCCCCAAGGAGGCTAGCACAGCGCCAAACCTATCTGAGTTCAAGAAGTGTTTGGACAATGCTTGGGGTACATGGTGGGATTCTTGGGGTGTCCTGTGCAAGGCCAGGAGATGGACTCCATCATCCTGATGGCTCCCTTCCAACTCAGCATAGTCTATGATTTTCTGGTATACTGCATCTCTGTAGCAGGGCAGGGCAGCAGGGCAACGCAAGACAGCAGTTTGTTTTACGTGAATAGGCTTTGTGATACTAGAAGGAGAATTAATACTTGCAGTTTTTCACCTGAAGCCAAGGCAGGATTGTTGCTGGCAAGTCTTCTCCATTTCACAAATGACTGAATATGAATCGCTTCTTTAAGGGGTGTGGAGTCTTCAGCAAAGAGGTTCCACAGGAGAAGATTTTTTTTCTTTAAGTTCACATCTTTCTTTAATTTCATCTTGTTACACTTCAGTTATAGCTTTTCCATGCACAAGATGTAACAATATCTGATTGATTTGTTTATATTGTTTGGATATATTAAAGTAGGTGCTGTATGGGAGGCATACCCTATGTGTGGGTTTCTCTGCCTCCCTTGATTATTCTCTCTGTTGTGTGTCTGTGACTGGAAGCTGAACAGATGGGAACAGACTGGAGAAACAACTTGAAGTATGGACAAAATCTTCTGTTTAGGCTGTTTAGTTTAGGAAGGTAAGGAAAGCTTTCAGAATAACTAAGTTCTCAGATTGTTTTTCTGGTTTAAAACTTTTTTCCAATACTGCCTTCTCTGTAGTGGCTTACTACTAATACAGTGATTGATTCCTTTCTCCTCCCCTTCTCCACTCCCCTCAGCAATTCAAGAAAGGAAAATAGTCAAGAAGTAAACTTCAGGTGTTTTCTTACAAATTTTACACTTGAGCTGTTTAGTATTAGTGAGATAATACTAGTTTTCTAGTGCTGAGTGTCTTTTTTTGATAAGGTATTTGTCTCAGTGAAGATTCTTGGCTTCTATGTTTTTGTGGATGATTCTGATTCTACTTCAAATTCATATACCTCCTTGGCTGCTCAGGTCTAGCAGATCAGACTGAGGCTGGTGGTAGGCATGAGTTACAGGAGAACTTTTTCTGAACAAAAGCCTGGAGCTCAGAAGCCCGTTGATTGCAGGTGTACCTAAAATAACCATCAGCACTCTCCTGAATTCTCTAATCTCTAGGAAATTCAGATTTCACAAGCTGCTGGCTCAGAAAGATCTTCTGACAGGCAGGTGTGGAAAAGTTTTCAGAGAGCTCATTTTCTATTACCACATTAGGGAAGCAGTCTGTCAATAACTACTCTTTATTTGCTGCTGAAAATTCCTGCCCTGCTTAGGGGTTCGGGACTGAGATTATTTTGTGGTAAGGGGCTTCTAGTTACGAGCTTTGAGGATCAGAGTACATTGACCTTGTCTTTTCTAGAGCACAATGCAAGATAGATTTATTTTTTTAGAAGAGGCAATTTATTTTTTTTTCTTCATTACTGCAAGTATCTCTATAGACAGTCAAATAACTGAGCAAAGGAGGAGTAGAAAAATTTCATTTGGGGGAAACATGAGTTTATAGTTCATATTTTTGGTGGCTAGATACACTAGTGACTAGGTAAGCATAGGAATTAAATGATTGATGGTATAAGAAATATTTCCAGTTATGGGTACCAAGGAGTTGAAGCTGACAGCATTGATAGTGGCTCTGTTCTATCCGACACAATGTACACTTGTTATTGGATATGATGGTAATTTTCCCCTTGGTTAAAGCCCCAGCAGAAAACGTTGAGGTAAAAATGAACAGAACCCTCATCGTGTCCTCAAAGAAGGACTCTCTTTGCATTTATAGGATTACTCTGCTTGTGTGCTGTTTGTACCTCTGCTGATAGCCTGAACCTATTATCACCAGACAAAGGCTGTTCCGAATGGATAGCTCAAAGAAAAACTTACCGGTACTAAAGCATCCTGAGGTCTTCTTTCCCTGAGTGCCAAGTACTTTGGTAGCACTCTTTGTTGTGTGATACACTGAACTTGCAGCTCTCCCTTCCAAGCTTAGTGCAGTATACAGAAGTGGAGTGATTTTTTTTTTTTAATGCCTTCTTTCAGAACTAGTGCAGAGCTTTAATCCCAAAGAACAGAAGTCTCCCAGGGTGAGGCAGGCGTTCCCTAGCCGCACTAATCTGCTTACAGGAGGTGCTCACACTATCCCAAGGTACATTCTGTTTGTCAGGGTCACTGCTGCTGACCAGCTTTTTTATAGAGGACTCAGAGTTTCAGAAATATATTTTTGTAGACAATGATTAAACTGTGAAACATTGAAATAAAGCATGTAAACAAAAATTTACAGCACTGTCCTCTGTACAGATGTTTTCCTCACTTCAGTTCTCTCCTGGCTCTTTAGAAAATGTTTGATTACTTCTTGGATATATTTTAATAAAGTTCTCCAAAGAATATGGCTGCTGTCTATGGAAGGGGTAGCCTTAGATACAATATTGAAACGGAAGGTTGAAAACCTGTACAGGTGAGTGTCCGCATCTCAAATTATTTAAATTCCACAAAATCGATCCCTGGATCAGCTACTCTGGCAAATTACTTTCTTTGTATGCTGTAGCATTGACCATCACTCGAGGCTGTGCAGGTGGCAGACTGGAGAAGAAGCCATGTTCAGTGCTTAAGGGACACCATTGGATGTAGGGTTGTGGTTACTTGCCTGATTTCTCACAAGCTGAAATTGTGATATCTGTTTTGCAGCCATTTAAGTATGTAGTTTAGCAGCAGTAGCTGTCTTTTCCCTTTCACAGTAAAACAGTACTTGAAATTAACACACAGCTTATGAAACTAATTTTTCTAACTTGTAGTAGAGGTTGGTGCAACAGAATTAGCATAGAAAAGTGGTTAGGTATTTTTAAAATTGAATTTAATTCATGTTTTATGACCTATGCTGTCTGGGTCAATTATTAATGACATTTAGGAACCTCCTGGTATTGCTGAATTTTATCACTGTTGGCCCACCTGGTGCTGTATGCCATTGGAATATCCAGCACCATGCTTGGGAGATGGGAAATGCTGGTTTGCTTTATCACGGCAATGGGAGTCTGAACTGGTGGAATGGGAAGGGGCATAGGAGCACTTGGAATCTTTCACATGGTGGTACTATTTATGGTGCACAGCTGATAATGTTACTGTTTCAGTAAAGGAACTTAAGACATGAGGACAAAGACTGGTCTTCAAAGAATGTGGTACTGATCTTGGATTTACCATGGCACTCACTTAGATGCAAGACATAAGGCTCTGCTACCATTCAGTAATATTTCATGGAGGTACTGTACTTCAAAAAAAAAAAACAAAACAAAAAAAACCAAAAACCAAAACAAAACAAAAAAAACCAACAAAAAAAAAAACCAAAACAAAACGGGGAAGGGAGTTAGTAAATCTAGTGGTGTGTAGTAAATCAAAACTCAGAGATGCTGTACAGCACAGGAGGAGAGCACGGAGTGCTGGTGCCACTGATACTTTGACGTTTTGTGTAGTTGTTCAACTGGTATTGGGCATAGCCTTACCCATGTTCCAGTCAGTATATTGCATCCCTTTAACTAGAAAGTAACAAAGAGGAAATGTCATCTGCTTAAAACAACTGGGCACAATCATTTGAATAAATGGAAGTGAAAGCAAGCAACTTGTCTTTGCTGTTGCTAATTCAGTGTCAAATGGGACTCTGCCAGAGTGAAGGAACAATACGCGCGAAAGAACAACCTACTTTCACAAGAGTATCCTTGTGCTGGTATGGACTATAGCATCTGCTTCTCATTCCAGTTTCTAGCACTGCTACTGTACCTTTACTGCACAAGCAGAAATAGATATAAAATCACATGTCATTTTTCTAACTATAGGATGCTTAAGTATTTTGTGGTTCATGTTCAGAAGGGGCAGGTTTAGGACATTGTGCTACATGATAACTGTTCAGATTTATTAGCTAATCATGACAGCTGCATTCATTCACCTACTGATTTTGTATTTTAATTATTTCCTAAATGCACCTGCTTTCCAAGATCTGCCTCACTGGAAAGTGAAGCACCCTGCTCTGTGCGCTGCTGCCGGTCCTCTGGGGCCGGCAGCAGTTCCTCATGCTATCTGTGGGATACAGCCTGAGACCCGGGCACTGGTTCTTCTGTGTGTTTACATCAAAATTTAGGTTAAAACTCCTTCATTTCTGCGATAATTCCTGGTTTTGAGCTTGGCGGTCGTGAGCGACTCCGCCCTGGCAAGGCCCACGCCCGCCGACCTGCCTTCTTGCTCCGCCCGGGTCCCGCCCGTCCCGCGCGGGGCCTTGTGGGGCCGGGATCGATCGCGCAGTGCACGCCGGGACGGCGGCGGGCGGCGCTCGGGCCCAGCGCGGGGCAGGAGCCTCTCGGTGCCTCGGGCGGCGGCTGCGGCCGGAGCGCTCGGGCGACGACGGCGGCTCTGCCCGGCGGGGATGGCGGACGCGGCGGCCTCTCCCGTGGGAAAGCGCCTTCTGCTGCTGCTGGCGGCGGGGCCGGGCGAAGGCGAGACGGCGGGGTCGGAGCCGGGGCCTGCGCTGCCCGCACGGGCCTGGCGGAGCGGCACCGTGAGGGCCATGAGCGGAGCGGTGCCCCAGGACCTGGCGGTGAGGCCCGGGGCGGAAGTGGGCGCACAGTACCGTGGGGGGGGGCCGCGGGTCGAGCCTCCCGCGAGGGCCGCGGACGGGCCGGGCTAGGCTGGAGGCGGGCGGGGTGCCGCGGCCGAACTGTGCCGGCGGCCCGAGCCCTCCTGCAGCGCCGGGCCCGCCGGACACGCTCCGGGGCTGGAAGCGGCGGGTCCAGCCTGCGACGAGCGCAACGGCGGAGCGACCGGGCAGATATGTGAGGGGTCCGGTACCGCCGGTGCGGTGGTTGGAAGTAACATACGTGTGAAACAAATACGTTTGGGACATTTCTGGTGCTGATGGATATGTAGGCATATAAGCTCAAAACGTTGTTTTGGGGTTTTTGGGGTTGTTTTGTTTTGTTTTTCTGTCGGGAAGATATTAAATATTCTCGATCAGCGTGAATTGTATATGAAAATATATATTGAGGGCTGACTTTTGAGTGAGGCTCATCCATTTGTTTTTTTCTCAGGTTTTGTTTTTAGTTGTAGGAATTTGGGCTTCATGTAATGTATTTAAGCACTCTTTAGCATTTGTCTGGTTTATTTCTAGTATAGCTCAGTGAAATGCTTGGGTGGAGATCCTGAGAAGAGCTCTTGAAATGTATTGGTGGAGTGTCTCTGCATGTGTCAGTTCTGCAGGCACTTGCTTTAAGTGCTTTGGAGGGCTGTGTCTGATTTAGTGTCCCATGGTAGTAGGAATGAGGTTCTGTGTTTGTGAAGAGTTTTAGTTCTCTTTATGATCAGTTTTAAAAAAATTAGTAGTTACCATAAGTTCTTTGGGGTTGTTTGCAGAGTTCCAACTTTGAGCTGTTTCCTTGACATCCATCCTCTAGTGATACTGCTTTCTTGTCCTTGTTCTAGAACTGCACCTACAGCTGTCAGCAGAAAGCAGTGTCCTAGGTTTGGCTCTGCAAACCTGGCAGGCCTGGCACGCTGTGTCTCCAGTTGAGAGCTGCGGTTGTATACTCTAGCTGCTGCCTAACTTGTTGAAGGAGGAGAAAGGAAAAAACCACGCAGAAAGGGTCTCTTCAAAAGGGAAATGTGTCAGGTGTTTGAGACTATCTGAGTTGTGAAAGTGTGTCAGGGCTAAGATCCAGCTGAAGAGCTGCTCTTGTAGCAGACTGCATTGGACGGGTGTGTCATCAGTAGTCTTGCATTTTCTTTGGTGTGTGAATTCATTACCTTCATTCAGCACTGCCGTTCTCTCCCCAGCTCCTTTCATCAGTACCCTTCCACTTAATACTGTTTCAGGGGTGTAGCTGTCTCTAAAACAGTGTATTCTCAAAAATCTATGCAAGAACTGTAAAATGTGAACTGTGTAAAATAGTGGAGGCAGAATTTAGAGTAATGTGGAACATTCAGTGTTTTTGTGGACTCTTCCATGCATAATGAATGCTGCTGTCACAATGGCAATGATATACTATTGGAAAAGAGTTCTCTTTAAAGTAATTCTGTCAGAAGTGATGAGTTGGCAGGCACCAAGCGGTCAGCCACTGTTTAGGAAATACTCTTCTAAGGTAACAATGTGGACTAGGTGTGATAAAGGCTAGGAAAAATTTATTTTCTACTCTTTGGTCTACGTAAGTCTGTCCTTTCTCATAGTATCCTCTAAGGATGGTATCAATTGCTAGCGTGTAGTCTCATGTTGGGCTTATAGAAGTACAAAAGTGCAGTTGAATATCTGCACCTTTCTAGGGCAGAAATCTTGGGAATAGACAAGAAGTATAAAACTTAAAAATATGGGTTTTGTTGTTGGGTTTTTTTTTTTCTGGTAGAGT
The DNA here is from genome assembly GCF_015832195.1 of Motacilla alba alba. NCBI lineage: Eukaryota > Metazoa > Chordata > Aves > Passeriformes > Motacillidae > Motacilla > Motacilla alba. Next base: position 18,220,869 of record NC_052028.1, read on the forward strand.
AAAGCCTCTGAAAGATTTTTGGGGTTTTTTTTCCCTTGTAAAATTTTGGTTACAGAGAGTAGCTCTTAGACATTCTCACTTTGATATAATGGGGAGTAACCTAATTGTTGTTAGTCCACAAGAAAATACATACGAAGGTCAGTCATAGTTGTTGTCCCCTATTCAGAGCATCTAGAAGAAATCCTGAGGAAAAATTATGCTGCTATTAGAAAACAGCTTTGCCTCTTCTAAATGGAAACAGGTATTACCCTCTTTCTCAAAATGTTTACTAGAGCAGGATCATTAAAGACCTGTTGAGCTTTATATCAGTCTGTTCCTAATATTGTAAAAGTACATGGTACTTTTTCCTAATGTTGTAAAAGTGCATACTAATGGCAAAATAACTCAATGTGTCACATGAAGGACAGTACTGCTTTTCTTATGTGGAATGAAAGTATGAGACATGATTGTTTTAATGGATAGGCAAGCTCTACAATACCATAAAAGTTAGGAGGTCTGGGACACATAGTGTTTTGAGTAGGGACTACTGGCAAAGTAGCACAAATATAATAGTAAGAAAGCTATAGACCCACTGAAAATGGAAAGATGTTCAGTCTAGTTTTCAGTATATTGCTGATAATTGTTTAATTGGTGGAAGGATATCTTGGAAGGTCTGACACTGTTTCTCGGCTGGGCAGCTTAAGCAATAATGGAATTTAAGAATTCATCAAGAGAGTTACTTCATATTCTTCCCTTGGGGTTTGAACTTTTGAATCTTGGGGGGAGGAGTGGGGTAGAGGAGTTAAGTGGTCTCTGATACTCAATACGGTGTATTGGTAAAGCAGAGAGTTGTTTGTCTCTGGTTAGCCTTGTTACTTTCCAGTGATCTTGTAATGCTTACAAAACCCTGTATCAATATCCAGCTTAAGGTGTTCCTTAACTGATAAGTAATTTTTTGCTGTTCATCTGACATGTTTCATTACATTTGGCAAGTGTGTAAGTTCTGTAGATGAGAGATTGGAATGTGACTTTTCTAACACATAATAGCTCCAGTTGTTAGGAGATGGAGTGAGATTTGTAACCTTAGCATTCTTGCCATGTAATTTCAAATTATTTTAACAGTTGTCCTTCGTGATAAGAAAAAAAAGAGTATGATATCTCAGAATAGTGATTTAGATTTGTAGTGTGTGTAGTGTGGTTTATATTGTTACACTTGTAAATAAGGTTATTAAAAAGCTAGCAAGTAGGTAATTCTGGGTAATCTCATGCCATCCAAAATATTTGCATTTGTTCAGGGAGTTTAATAATGTACAAGACAAGACAAAGCTTCTGATTTGGAATGGGTTTTGCAAGCGCAAACCTTGCAGGCTGAAGCGTTTAGTTCTGTGAATGTCAGTTAACCATGCTGATACAGACTGTCAGTTGAAGTGCCAAGTAAGAGTGTTGAGATTCTCTAAAAAACCCTGCTGTGGAAGAGGCTTGCATTGTGCATTGGGTCATCATCTGTATTTTGGGATGAACAATTTTCATGTCTTTGATTTTGTATAGGAAAACACAGCATTTGGAGCCAGTGATGTATGTTTGGGGTTAAATAATTTTTCATAGGTTAATGATTGTTAATTTGATTCCCATAGCTATGTAGATGTATTCTCAGTAATAACATTGCAATACTTACCCTGATTTTTCTTACTAAAATTGCAGTCTCGTTTTCCATGAGGATTGTAGGAATCTTATTTTCTATTAAGTGTCTAAAAGCGATGATTTTTTTTTTTTTAATCAGATCTTTGTGGAATTCGATGGCTGTAACTGGAAACAACATGCATGGGTGAAAGTCCATGCTGAAGAAGTTATAGTGCTGCTGCTGGAAGGATCATTGGTTTGGGCACCTCGAAATGATCCAGTTATGCTCCAGGGGACTAGAATCTCGCAGGCACAGTGGCCTGCGCTGGTGAGTATTTGACCAGAAGCCCTTAGATCCTCAGAGATTTTCATCAGCTCCACTGTGAAGCTTAAGGCTTGGATATTGTACAGGGCACCATTTTGCGGGTTCAAAAATTGCTTGAGGCATGGACTTTTACTAATACAAGTTCCTTAACTGGTACTTAATAGTGCCTTTGGAAAGGCATTGGAGAGGCAGTATGCTTCCAGTTCCTACCCCAGAAATTGTTATGACATGCTGTACAGAAAAGTGATATTTACTATTTAAAGTTAGTCCTTGAAGAAATGTGTTATATATCTGAAAAGATTGTTTTTCCCTATTTTAAAACCTTGTGTATGTCAGGCTTTTCTGAAGTGTGAGAATAAGCCTTTTGGTCTTTCAAAGGACTTTCCAGAGCTCTGTATGGTAAAGGCTGTTGCATCAATCAAATAGGTATACCAGAAGGCAATCTTCAGGAAGAGAATGCATGCTGTGCCTGATATATGAACCATAAATTGGCCACTCCTAATCTAAAAAATGTATTTCTGTTTTGTTGTCAGCATTAACTAACATGACATGCAAAATTTTCTCATGTTTCTTGATGTGGTTAACCCTATTGCTATTTACATGGCAGTTACATGTCATGACACTTAAAAACAAAGCCAGTTTATTTTAGCTAGCAAATCTGAATATACCCATTCTGCAAACATCTTGATGAGTAGTATATAATCAAGAGCATTCCTTATATATTTCTTCTCTTAGTGACTTCTGAAGAGGAAAGATCATTATATGTGGGAATCCTCCCCTCATTTTTATGCTGTTTAATTTTTATTATTTGCCCTTTCTTTTGTTTCTTTTGTCCTCCCACGGGCCTTGGACTGCTTGGGATCCTACTCTCTGCTTTTTAATGCATTTTGTACATGGATACATTGAAACATTTTTTCCTGTCAAGGATCATGTGCCTTGGTAGAATTTGAATTTAGTGTTTTAAATGGGCATTCAGACTCAAAGCAGTAAGTTCATCACTGCATCTTTCTCTGAGGATTTCTTTTATTGCGCTTGGCTTAAGGCAGAAGAAGACCAGGCCTTTACAGCAGTGACGCTGTAGAGAGTGTTTTTTCCATAGGTGAAGTTTTCCTTTCGGTGTATTTCCAGCTTGTCTCCAAGAATGAACTCCAGTTAGTTTCATCTGGGAAACTGCTTTTACACGGGATCAGCGTCTTTCAGTTGATTTCCAAATTGGCCAAAATCTGAGTGATTTGGGGGTGTTACCATAGTCTGCATGCTGACTGTGTAATAATTCCAGACTATTTCTACTACAACTCAAGCTTTATCTGTAGGCTTGCTGAAAAAATGTTTCCATCCTCTGTACTCTGGACAGCCGTGTGAGCATTGAAGCTTTCTCTAGGTACTACGGGCCTACTCAGATAACTGCATGGGAATGCAGACTGGAGTTAGTCAAAGCACCAGAGTATATACTTGCAATGGGAAACCAACTACTTAGCATTACAAAGGGAATGGTATGTTTCAGGAGTGTGGGGGATGGTGGGTTTTGTTTATTTTTTTTGTTGTTGTTTAAGATATATCACTTATGAATGTGTTTTCATTCTTCATTGTCTCTTTTTTATAATCCCGTTTGCTTTCAGGAGATAGTTTTGCATAAACTGAGTAACTACATTTTTATATTTATTCTGTTGTGTATGGGAGAATGGAATGTAAACAAACTTGATGAGAGCTGTTAAGGGGAAAATGTCATGAATACTTGTGTTAAAATCATGTAAGTGTGAGCATGAGACAAGTAACACATTTCAAAGACTCTGGTTGGCAACTTCCTCTTCCATCAGCAAGTTATGTTATACGGTTATCTGATTCTACTTTTACAAGGTTTCTGAATTCACTAGGTGTTTTTAGTGATTTGCTCTGCATCGTGAACATCAATAATACACTTGCTATGAACTTTAGCTTTTCACAAAACACTAGCCAAAAATGCTCTCATTTGATAATAAGTGTATAAATTCCTTACAGCTAACTTCTGTAGAAGAATAAAACCACTCCTTTCATGAGGCTGTATCTGAAATATCTTAGATAGTTTGAGCTATTAACCAAAGCTTTTTTTTAACCCTAACCAAAGCTTTTTATTTAAACCTGAGCATCAGAAGGTGCTTACCTGTGAAAAACCAAACACCACCACAGGTGTTTTCATTTATTCTTTAAGATCTACTGAAAAAGTGGATCCAGTTGTCTGTAATTCCTGCTTGTAATGCAAGAATTACTGGCTTGGACATAATGACTAGTATTTTACATTAAAACTCAAGCACTGGGCAGTACAAGTTGAGAAATAAAAATTTTTAATTTTTTAAAACCCTGAGTAGTATGAAATCAACTGTTGTTGGCCTGTATGTGTGCTCAGTCATTTTGGTAACTTCTTTTTTTTGTTGTTCATCACAGACCTTTACTCCTCTAGTAGATAAGCTGGGGTTAGGCTCTGTGGTCCCAGTGGAGTTTCTTCTGGACAGACATTTACGTTTCCTGTCTGATGCCAGTGGATTACGTTTATTTCAGGTATTTGAACTATGTTCAGTTGAAATGTAAATTTAGCCTTGTGCTGTGCTTGTCAGATTAGTTTTGGGGTTTTATTTACTGTTTCAACAACATACCCATCTTTCTCCTTTCACTGCTCTGTCACATATTTGTATTTGTTTCTCTGAATTTCCAGGTCCTTACACTGACCTCCATTTGCATTTGAAAAGTACTGACACTCTCTACATTGTTCAATTGGAGAGCTAGCTGTCATTTTGTAGCTGTTAATTACAGTGGAAGTTTTGTCCTCAGAATTTCTATGAATGCACATTTTATATATACAGTTTTTGCATAGTTAATTCCTTTATTCCTCCTGGCATGCTCAGTAATATTTTTCCTAATTTTATTTTTTTTCTTTTTTGTCAATCTGACGGCAGTCCAAGAAGAGCCGTTTTGTAAAAGCTAATGTTTCTATTATCCAAGAAGACTTTGTTAAAACTGTTTGTTTTTGGCAGATGGGAACAGAGAGCCAAAATCAGATTCTACAGGAGCAGCCCTCCCTAAGAGAATCTGTCAATGCGCTGATCAGCGACCAGAAGCTTCAGGAGATATTTAGTAGAGGTGAGGTGTGTTTTCTTTCTCAGAGCTGCTTTGTTGTGCAACCGCTGTAAGGCTATGTTGGAATTTGTGAAGAGGGATAGTAATAGTATCTGTTTCATTTGGAGGTTGATTTTCTGTATTTTGCAAGTCCTTTACAAAGTAACATTATTTTATCACAGATACAAGGAAGCAGTTGCTTAGATACAACCAGAAATACCTACTGGGAATGGTCACGTAAAGTGTAGTTAAAGTAGGACAATGTCTGTGTATTACAACTTGCCTATTTTAAGTTTTAGTTTTGAATTTTTAAAGTGTTGGTCCTTTTCTATGGTTCTGTTCTGTAACTGTGGGAACTTAAAAGTGAAGTTCCATTGTAGCTGCTGATCCTCAGAAACTTTCCTTGTAATGGCAATTCAAATTTTGACATTTTGATAATTAATACATCAGTTGTTTAAGTTGAATATATGTGTGGATGTGGCTGGTCAGCATAGAGTTAATATCTGTTGTCTGGATTGTGTATTAGGGTTAAGCCAGATTGTGGCTATGGTTGTCAGATTTGGGTCATCTTGGTCAAGTACTAAAATAATTTCTATCCAGAGTTCATGTGCCAGGGAGCCACCCTACAGGCAGACCACTGTCTTACATTTGAAGGAGGATGTAGTTCTTGATCAGAATTTGGTGCCTTTTGGTCAAATAAAATGTGTATTCATAGAAATTCTGAGGACAATACTTCTTTGATGAGCAAATAGCTTAAGAATTGTCCAGTTTAAAGCCTTCTATTCTAAAGTGTCTGATTCTGGCTGTGTCACATACAGGTTGTTGCATCGTGTAGATTTTGATGATCCAAGATAATCAGAGGTTTTATTTTGTCTAGACTTAAGGTGGGAGGAAAGCTCAGCGCGCTGATCTGGAGAGCAAGGGCAGGGTGAGAGGAAACCTTTCTGTCGATGATCTGTTATCTGTTTGAAAGAACTAAGACTGGTTGATTTAGAGATGTTGGATATCCAAATTCATGTTTTTACTCTGAAACACATAGCTTTTCTTCTGGGATTTGATCTGGACTAAGTCAGAATACTGGGACTGTTCACTGGATTGATGGTGCATAATTACTAACCTGTAGGTTAGAAAGCAAAAGAATTGGGCAAAGAGCCCCCATGTAGCTTGATTTTGTCAAAGGAGTGAGTTAATTTTGGTCTTTCACGTTTGGGTTTTTTTCTGTGTAAACTGTATTCATAAGTTACAGCAATGAGGATCTACTGACTTTTAAGATAAAATGCCTGCTTACACAGGATTTGCAGCAGAAGCCCTGGTGTTTTAATTTCTTTCCACCTGGAAGATGACACTTCAAGCCCTAGTTAAGTGCACAGAACCATTTTATTGTATGACACAAAGCTTGTTTGGAAAATGTCATCAAAGTCCTTCCTTTCCAGGTCCTTACAGTGTCCAAGGCCAGCGAGTTAAAGTTTATCAACCAGAGGATGAAAATAGCTGGCTCTGTGGTGTTGTGAGCCACCAAGACCCAATAACTCGTCTTATGGAGGTGTCTGTGACTGAGGTAAAAATATGAAGTGCTGCTTTGGTGTTCCTAAAATACCATTCCTCAATATCTATATGTGGAGAATGACAGCTTTGCCAAAACTTGTTATTTTGGGTTGTTTTTTGCTTTAAAAGATGAGTAATTATTTGTGTTGCGATTCACAGGGTTTTTTTTCCTGTTAGGATGACTTTCTAGAATAAATGATGTTACACCAACCACTTCTATTAAAAAAAACCAAAAAACCCAAAACTATAAGAGTTTCATTGGAAATGAGTGCTGTAAGAAAAAATATTGGAAATTACTCTCCAGAAGGGAAAGCATGCTGATGCATAGAAAGCTACCTTCTGGGTCCCTTACATTGTGGTTTTCTTATGCCTTCTCTTGGTTTCCATCTGACAGACTGTAAAAGTGGTTTGAAACAATTATTTGAAACAATTTGAAGCAAAGCAGATGAAGCCTTAGTAGAAATAAATTTGATTTATGTATTTTAGTTCAGACTATTTACTTTTGCCCTGCTCCCCTGTTCCTATCAGTAAACCTGTGTACAGCACAGAGAATCTGCACTGCTAGTTACTGGTTTTTATTATGTGCTTCTGCGCAGTCTGATAGGTAGCTCAGTCTTGCCAGTGGCCTGCTCCTGATACCTTCCTTTTTCTGGAACAACTGGGAGCGGGTCCATGGTGCTGTGTAGCAGCAGCACGCATCTTGGTTTTCAGATCCCATCCTGTGTCTTGCGCCCACTGCCCCTGTAGCCTCTTCCATGTGTAGATGGAATGGACTGAATGAGCAGTAATCCTGCACTCTGACTACTGCTATTGCTGGCACACAGGGAAAAAAAGTATACTTTGTATGGTAAATCAGCATAGGGCTTTGGAGAGGCGTAGAAATTGTGGAGTTATGTGCGTTCAGCAGATACATGCTAGGAAGCAGAGTTTCCTGTGTACTTACTGAGAAATAGAAAGGCACCTCCAAGAACAGTTACAGAGATTGGATATTCGTTGCTTCTTTTGGGGAGACACTGATGAGGATACTTAGGCTAAACTGATATGCTTCTTCCAGTAGTCCTTTCTACATCTAGTGGAGTGAACATGCACGTAACAATGTTAAATGAAATTCAAGAGCTAGGTTTAATGCAATGAATACCTTTAGAGATGCTCAATAGAACAAATATACAAGGAAACAGTGATAGGAATCAAATCTGAAAGTTTTTGAAATAGAGAAGGAGCAAAAGGATAGAAGGTAAACTAGAAGGCTGTAGTATTACTAAGGAAATGAGATAGTAAGAAAAGGTAAATGGGAGAGAGCCTGCGCAGTAACAGTGTGTTTAAGTCTCTTATGTTGATACTATATACTTTGAATTAAAAATTAACCTCTGTTTTTCTTTCTCCTACTTCCTCATTATCAATCTGTCTAAAAATTAGAGTGGTGAGATAAAGTCGGTGGATCCTCGACTGATTCACGTGGTGATGGATAACACTTCTTCAGGCGAGGTAGTACAGCAGTTCATTCAGGTCTTGTATATCCAGTGTGCAACTTTGTAATATGTTTGATGTGAAATAAGTAAAATCTGGAAAGGACTAAAAAATGATACCGTGTTGACTGTGGACTTTGGATAATTTTAGTAATTCTCCTCTTTTGAGTTTGAACAGGACAATTTTGTTTACCATTTTGATGGTCATAGCTTTCTTTAAGCAATCTTCTCTTTTTGTTCAGGCCTGTTTACTAAATTTAGCATGGATCTTGGAGGGGTGATCAGTAGCGATGGTGGTTGTACTCCATTTTAAGGTGTAGTGTTGCTGCCGTTTTCTAATAGGATCACTCTGTGCTGCTTCACAGACCTTTTAAGGCATTTCTAAAAATTGCCATCTGGCTGCTGTGCCTTGTAAGCAGGCTTATATGTTTGTGGCATTTTACTGCCTCGGTTGAGATGTTCCATGATGTTTGAACCTGAATTTTTACCCTAGGCTAAAGGGCAAGCTATCTCCTGTAGTTAAGTATTGTAGGCTTTGTGTAGTGGACAGAAAGCATGCCCTTCAAAAGAATCATAGGGTTGATGCTTGGAGCAAAAATTAGTGTGCAGGTGGTATTCATACATTACGAAGAGCTTTGTTGGAGTATTGCATATTTCTCAAAATTTGCCAGGATGTGGTTCATGCTACAGCAAGGTAGCTCAGCTAAAAAATTACTTGTGCAGATCTTACTCCAGTGCAAAAACGACAGGACTGCGCTTAATGCTTGTGTTCTGTGCTCACATATCATCTCTCATTAGATGTCTCAATTTGTGATAAAGTATTCCTAAACTTCAGAGCAGTGTAATATATTCTGTTCTAACAGAAGAAAGTTCTTTGAATGGGTATCTGGACTGTTCTGTTTAGTGATTGCATGGTTTTGCCTGTTATAGGGAGGCGGCCTAAAAGCAGCTAAATCATCATCTAAAGGGAAAAAGAAGAAGGAAAGCCTGGAGGGAAAGGATGGAAGGAGGAGGAAAAATGTATCAGATCCTGGTTGTGATCCTGCAACAAAGAAGCTAAAGGAGAGGGGTGAGGCAGATAGCAATGGTAGTGATGGAGGTGAGGCAAGCAGAGGTCCCTGGAAAGGAGTCTCCGGTAGTGAAACAGGACTGGATCCAAGGGCCAAGCAGTTGCCTTCATTTATTCCTCAGATTAATCGCAATATTCGTTTTGCTACTTACACCAAAGAGAATGGCCGAACACTAGTAGTCCAAGACGAGCCAGTTGGTGGTGACGCACCATTGCCCTTCACTCCATTTTCTTCTGTGGCTGGACAGCCGTTACTAGTTGGGTCTGGGTGTAAAGAGGCAGGAAAATCACTGGAACAGATTGGCCAAGGCACCGTGACTTCTGCAACTGCAGTTACTACAACTGCTTTGACACCAACAACTGTGAGAATCTCCGATACCAGCTTGCCAGCTGTTACTGGACAGGAGAAACTGAAAACAGTCCGATCGCAAGCCCAGGGAGAGGTGAGTAGCTCATGATCCCACTTGTTCTAGAAAGAGTTGCATGTTTGCGACAGATGTTCTGCAACATACTCCTGTTAAAATGTGTGTCCACGGAACTGAAAAAACTGCTTTTTCTCTCATGAGTCCATCTCCTCCCAAAGAAAACCTGTTATCTGACCTGAGAAATGACTCAAAAGAAAATTGAGATAATTGGTGAAGGAGTAGTAAGAGAAAACTGCAGCACTCTTGTGCTTATTCAGCCCTAATCTGAGAAATGCAGCTTTAGAATAACACTAAGCACTGCACTTATTTAGTTTTGTTGTGTCATACAGAAGATAGCCTTCTTAAAATCTCTTGCCTTTATATAAACAAATCTGCATGCACATGTACACTGAATTGAACATTCAAGTTACTTAAAGAAAAAAAATCTCAAAACCAGAAAAACAATGAGCCTGTGCTTAGGGGACCTTTATAAGATGCCTGTCTTGTGTGTTAGAGCTGTGTTACCTATATAGTAGAAAAATGAGCCAGTTGGATTGGATACTATCTAGGACTAAAAACAAATAAATAATTAAAATATTTGAGATGAGAAGTCAGTCTGGAAGCAACTTGAAGGCCTTTTAGTTATGCCTTTGTTTACATGGAAAAGAGTGGAAAAATAGAAGACTTCTAAAATAAATCAAATGAAAGTTTGTTAAAACAAAACAAAAATGAAACCCAACTCAGTTAAGTACAACAAAAATAAAGAATCTCCCCATCTGCTGTATAAAGAAAGTGAAGAAAATGGGAGATATGTTAAGAGAGTCCAGTGTGATTGCCAGGAAGTTGAAGGTATTGTTATCATCCCTGTCATTTGTATTAGATGATGGAATGGGTGGAAAGGTTAGATATTTACCTTGGGATAAAGATTCCTGGATGGGAAGGTGTAAAGGAGAAATAGAATTGTGGAAAACAGGAGTGTTGCATAATGAGCGTAATATAATGTAACATGAATTCTTCTATTCTCCACCCCCCCCAATAAATAAATTCAGAGTTGGGAGCAACTACAGATTGTGTAATTGTATTGAGAAATTTTGGTACCACCTCTCCTTCTTTTCCTCTCTCCAACTCCACATCACTTTTTTAAAACATTATTAAGTCGGCTTCAGAGTTGGCAGGCAGACCATCAGTCCATTTTAAACGATTTTTTTTTTTTTTTTTTTTTGTGGGAGGGAACCTGACATAAATCAGTAAGAGTGTTGTAGATAGTTCACATATGTTACTGTTGCAGACTGTCTACTATATCATAGTGTGACTGGGTCCTTGAGATGACTTCACAACCTTGGTTTCCATTCAAATTCACATTCTTTTAAAAACTATTACAACACAGTTTTCTAAAATTATTTTTATCTCTAAAGAGAAGTATCTAAAATTCTAATATCTAGAAGAACTGTTAATAGGTTATTAAAGTTATTACAGCTGTAGATTGGTAATGAGGAACAAGCTAAACATCAGTATGCAGTAGAGTAGGTGTGCAGGGACACTAGTGACCAGTAGGATGTGTTGCACAGAGTCTCTGGTTGTATTAACATGACCTTGAAATAAAATTGTGTTAATGATGAATAGATTTCTGAGTGGAAACTCAAAGAAAAGGAGTAGAGCTGATCTAAATGATTCTATGAGGAATTTGTCACAGTATATAATCAGTTACAGTAGGACTGTCAGAATTGGAAAATCTGAACAAGTACCAATTGAGAAGAGAACAAGTGAATATTCCATATCACAGTTACGGTTCTAGTAGAAATCTGCCATTCACAAAACTTACCTGTATTTAATGGTCATAAAAATTAAGTCTTTTGTGTTTAACCTCTATTGGGTTGTTCCCTGAAAGGCTCCACGTCTTAGGCATCTATCTACCTGTCAGCGGATGTGGGTTGTGGGGACCAGGAATAGTTTGTCTGCTAACCGCTAGGGGCTTGCTTTGTTTAGTTAACTTGCAAACTAAGGTACTTATTTCAGGGGTGCTACTTAAGTAGATGAAGCTTATCAGAATGCTCTTGAGGCAGTGTGAAAGATTGGAGGGTGTTCAAAAACAGTTTGTTTTTGTTGATTTGAATTCAGATCAGCAGTTTTACTAACTTGCTTTTCTATGAATTAGTTTACCTGTCTGGTGCCTCACCTTTGTTCTAAAGTGTGGTAAGACATTAAGTATTAGTTTTCTCTATGTGTCTTCAATTTCAATAGCTTGTGAGTAGGAATCTTTAAAGAAGTAATTGTAAGTCTGCTGGGAATTTTTATTCCTGATGGGTAAGGAGAATGCTAATAGTGCTACGAGATTAAACTAAAGTAGTCTTGTTTCAAGTAACAATCTTATAATAGACTAATGCTTACTAATTTTGTTTCAGAATTCCCGAAATTCACTTTTGGCTTCTCCTGGATTTGGAGTCTCTCTCCCAAGTGCTTCCCAGTCCTTGGTATTTGGGGCTGGAAGGAGCCAGTCAAATGGAGTGATGGCTCCAGAAAGCAAACCTTCTGGATTTCCTTTTGGCTGTGGTACTGGACAAGAGGCTCAGAAAGATTCTGATGCATCCAAGAACTTGTTTTTTCAGTGCATGTCCCAGAATCTTCCTTCCAGTAACTATTTCACGGTCATTTCAGAGAGCTTGACTGAAGATGTCTCTAGTCGAGACTCATTCAAGCAGTGTACAGAGAGTGTGGGTGCTGGGACTTGTAAAGGTAAAATTCTTTCAGTGGACAGTAAGCCAGGAGCCCAGTCTGGTAGTTCTGTAGAGCGGAAGCTGCCGGTGGAATCTATGCCTACCCTTACTCCAGCCTTTTCAAGAAGTCTGTTGAATACTCGTCCCTCTGATAGCCATGAAAACCTATTTTTACAGCCCCCAAAGCTATCACGAGAGGAACCCTCGAACCCTTTCCTGGCATTTGCTGAGAAAGCAGAACTCAGTCCTTTCAGTGGCTTTGCATCTTCATCTCAGACGGGGGTTTGTGCTCCGTCAACACCTGTGGGTCATAAGGCCACTTCTGGCTGGCCAGAATCACTCACCTGTACAGACTCCTTAGCTAAGAAGAAGACCTTGTTTATAACAACTGACTCCTCAAAGATGATCTCTAGTGCTTCTGGTTCAACAGCTGCTGCTGGTGTTCAAAGCCCTTCCACTGTAGGGAATGGCCGTTCCAGCTCACCGAGCAGCAACCTGACACAGCCTATCGAGATGCCCACACTGTCCTCCAGTCCAACAGAAGAAAAACCAGCTGTTGGGCCTGGGCAGCAGGACAATCCTCTTCTGAAAACTTTTTCTAATGTGTTTGGCAGACATCCACCTACCCTTTTCTCTTCACAGGCAGAGTTTCCACAGGAGAAGAGAGCCCCTTTTGAAGCTGTGAAAAGGTTCTCGCTAGATGAGCGGAGCTTAATGTCCAAACAGGACTCTGACTCCAGTACAAATAGTGATCTGTCAGATTTGAGTGACTCTGAAGACCAGTTGCAGGCTAAGGCTTGTATGAAGGGTATCCCAGACCATTTGATGGCGAAGCTAGGCCCCAATGTGGAGCACAATGCAGAATTACTGCTGGGTAAAGGAAAGGGGAAGCAAGCCCCAAAGGGCCGGCCCCGCACAGCTCCTCTAAAAGGTGATGACTTGAATGCAGATGATGTTTTGGAAGCGCAAGGAGGTGGGATACTGGGTTATCTCCTGTGTAATGAACTGCGTAAACTAACCACAGTCATAGACCTCATTCGTATTCAGTAGGCAGCACACAGGATGCTTACAAGGCTGAAGCTTAATGCTTCTTGTATGTGAATTTGGTGTTCACTTCGATAAATGTTTAAGCCTGTGTGTCAGGACAGAAGTATGGTATGCTATAGGCTTGAACAGACTTACTGGTTTTACATGGGTATGAACATACAGATCTCTGAAAAGATGATTGTTGGAGCCAGTATCCTGTTGCTGTTGCAGTTAACTAATAGATTTTTACTTCTACTTTGCCTCACCCAGTTGGCCAGTCTGTGCTGAAAGATATGAGTAAGGTGAGGAAGCTGAAGCAGTCAGGTGAGCCTTTTCTCCAGGATGGCTCTTGCATCAATGTAGCTCCGCATCTGCACAAGTGTCGGGAGTGCCGTCTGGAGCGGTACCGCAAATTTAAGGAGCAAGAGCAGGATGACTCAACTGTGGCATGTCGCTTCTTCCATTTCCGGAGGTGCTCAAATTCTTCCTTTCTTCATATGTAGTCTGTGTGCAGAGCTTAGGCCATGTCCAAGCACTAAGTAATTATGTTTTACTTATTAACTATGCTTGGGTACAATAATGAACGTTTTGAGTGTCTTGCATTTCCCTGCATCACCTGACGGGAATTCTCTCACGGAGCCAGAAAGAGCTGGTTTTCAAAGATAAAGCTGTAAGATACTAAATGAGCCTCTGGGTACAGCCTCAGGAAACTGAATTTGCTTTATTGGGTAGAATTTTACTTCTGGGCGGTAATTTGTGTACAATAACTCTCCCTCCTTCATAAGGCATTCAAAACAAAGGTAAAATTTTAATCCACTCAACAAGTAACTAAACATTGCCAGCATGAGGCTAATGTTCGACCATATTCTGTTGAGTTCAGGACTAATTTTTAGGAGTGTAACGCTGTCTGTGTTCCCTCTGTGTTACATACATGTCTTACACTTCTTTGACCTGTTGTGCTTCTCTTCGTCTTCCTTAACTGTCTATTCTAGCAAGCGCTACGCATCTTTTTCCGAAAGTAGTTAGTTGACTTTCTGGCATGTAAAGGACGAGCTGAATTTTTAGTATGTGTCACCCATCCAGTAAGCATGCTGCTTCTTTTCCTAAATTAGTTAAAAATTAATCTAGCTTGAGGTTAAAGATGGTTTCTGTTTAAAAATGAAGTTATCTTTGATATTGACAGGAGATGCTTAGGGTTCTGTCATACGTTTTTACACCTTTTACCACACAAGGTAAAAGGAAGGTTAACAGCTATTGGTAAAACAGTAGTGATTCATCTGTGTGGAGACCAGTGCGACAAGGATCTTTGCATATATCGTCATGTGAGCTGTTGGAAGAGTTGCCAAGTGTCGGCAGCTCTAGCCAGAACTGAAATACTGTTTTCTCAAAAGTTGGGAAAAACTTTCTCATGAATTAAAATTGAGAATGACAGCCATTCAGAATTTTGCAAGCAGCATCATGTAGCAGGTCAAATTGAATTTTGTCATCTCTTTCTATTAATGAGATAGAGAAGTGGAATTTAGCAAACTGTAGCAATTTCTTTTTGGTGGAATTTCCCGCCAATGTTTACTAGGACCTTGGGATTCGTTCTGATGGATGTTGTAGCTACAGCTTCGTATGCCTTATTCTCTGTGTTACTGGGATTTGCATAATAAGTGTACTGTCTGTAGAATATAGCACTCTAGCTGAAGTCTTTTTCCCACCTTTCTGGGTTTATGTTCTGATATAGATGTCATTGTAAGTTAATTAAAGGTGGTTGAGCAGTTTCTCAATTACTCCATCCTATTTCTTGCAGGCTGGTATTTACCCGGAAAGGTATACTACGAGTAGAAGGTTTCTTGAACCCACAACAAAGTGACCCTGATGCTATGAGCCTATGGATTCCTTCTTCCTCCCCTGCAGAGGGGATTGATCTGGAAACTTCCAAATATATCCTGGCCAATGTTGGAGACCAGTTCTGCCAGCTTGTTATGTCAGAGAAGGAGGCAATGATGATGGTGGAGCCACATCGTATGTTGGGCTTTTGTCATGGTTTTTTCCCATCCTTTCTGTATAATGCATGCACAATACAGTGGAATAGAATTGAAAATGTCTTACATTTTCTTGTTGAAATGCTTCTCCTGCTCTTCCAAAGAGAGGCTATACTCACTCTTGGGTGGGAGGTGTAACTGAAGGACCAGAATCTGAGATTTTCTCTTTGATCAATGCAACATTACCACCAAGGAAGCTAATGGTAACTTTCTCAGACATTAAATTATTTTTTCAATAACTAAATGCAGAAATCAGCTGGCTCATGCTCCTAAGAAAATAGAAATAAGCCCAAGCACCTACCACACTGATCAGCTATGCTTTAATGAAGAGATTTTCTGATGTTTTCCTATCCTTTTATGCTCCAGGGCTCAGGGTTTTCTAGGGAGGGAGCAGTACCTTCATTCAGCCTGCAAGGACTTAGCTGATCATCTAGTTGCCCGCTTTCCATTTCAGGGGAAAAGTGTTTAGGGAAATAAAAAAAAAAAAAAAAAGAAAAAAAAAAGAAAAGGTAGCCAGTTTAGCTTATCATGTGGAGATAACTGGCTGTCTAATATTTTCATGTTAGTTTCTGGAATGTACAAGGGCAGCCATTTGGAGAACCCCTTCCTTGGCAAATATGTTGGTTTAGAATCTGAATAGTTGACAGAGATCTGATTAGTAAAACTAAATACACATTCTTTATGGTTTTATATATTGCTATCACTTGTTCATAAAGCTAGCAGAAGATTTGTGATTTTGCTATAAGTTCCATTAGTGCTCCATTAAATTCAGTTATTACAGAAAACTGTAAGGTGCTGCATTTCCTTGTAGTGTGCATTTTGATACCTGACCTTACCTATTCTTAGAAATGGGAATTCTAATAGTGTCACTGGACTAGCAACTCAAAGAATGGGGCTATGAATGTAAAAAGTATGTGTTTCTATACTCTGCCTTCAGGTCATGTTGCTATGAATTAATCAAGGTTGCTGTGATACTCTCAGATTAGGAGGGAGAAATGCAAAATGTCAAAGCAATAATTCATAGTATGGCTTCTCTCTATAGAGAAGGTGGCATGGAAGCGAGCAGTACGTGGTGTGAGGGAGATGTGTGATGTATGTGAGACAACACTCTTCAATATTCATTGGGTTTGTCGGAAGTGTGGTTTTGGCGTCTGTCTGGACTGTTACCGGCTGAGGAAGAGTCGTCCACGTAGTGGTGAGTACTGGGCATTTTTCCCCCACTGTCATCTTTGAGCTGAACACAGTCAGGGAATAGTTTCTGGGAAGTTGTAGAAGGTTTTGTGGGAGAGTTACCGACTGTCGGCTTGGAAGGCTGCACGTTTGGAACTTGTCTTACATGCTGCTGTTCCATTCTTCATTTCCATATGTGCCTGTGTTTTATCTATTTGCACAGGATGGGATTATTAAAAACACAGCATCAGCAGGCACAGGCATAGTGTGTCCACTGAGACAGTTGACTGTATAGTTCTTTTCCTCAGAAAGTATAAAAGAAAAATTATGTACTATTTTAACAGTTCAGAACTGTTGTATGGGAAACTAGTAAGCAGACACTGCAGAGAACTGCTGTCTTTGATAAGGAGTTAGATTGGAAGGTTTTCCTCTTCTTTTTATTCTGTGACACACCAGGGCTTCTAATTCAGAAAGAAGTTCAGGAAGTTCAGTTTTAAGAAGCAGAGGCATGAGAAAGTAGATACCTGGCTGGGTTTTTTGGTGTACTGTACTGTATTGAGACCACTTTGGTAGCATGGATGCAAACAAATGGCAATCTGAGTGAGATTAATTAGCGACAGTTACATTATTATATGGAGCAGATGTATAAAATACTGGATGTTAATAAGTGTGAATACTCCTGTCTATTCATTATGATAACTTAGAAAAGCATAATGAGAACAATAGTATCATATTTTAAAAATTGAGGTAAGAAGCCAAGATTTTTAGGTGATTGAAAACAAGCTGCTAGAGATGACTGAGGGGAAATTACTGTGGTAGCTGTATAACCTGAGGAGGCAGAAGTTGCTGTATATCCAGTCTGTATGATCTGTATTTATAGTTTATTTCTGAGATCACCAGGTTAATTTCTTGCACTGTAAAGACTCTAAATAAACAATATTAATGCACAAACATTCTGTATTGTAAAGTTTTAGTACAAAAATCTATTTTTTTTCTTTATTCCAGAGACAGAGGAGATTGGTGATGAAGAAGTTTTCTCATGGCTGAAGTGTGCAAAGGGTCAGTCTCATGAACCAGAGAATCTCATGCCAACACAGATCATCCCTGGTACAGGTAATGCTTGAAACACGAAAGGAAAAATAGCATATTTTATATTAATTCTGAGCAAGCAAATGGAAAAAATATAAAGATAGGTGATGTTGTAGCTGATATCTCTTCTAGCATGGATTTAGAGGACAATTCCACTTGCTACAGCAGGAGGGTTGAAGGGAAGGTAACGCAAGTAAGATCAAGCTGTGGATTTGAAGTGTGCATCCTTCTAGTATTAGCTGTGATTTGTTGTGCTCAGCTGTTTTTAAGTCATATTTAAGTAAATTCTTTTAAATAGCAAGAAAGAGTTTTTTGGGGATGGTTTGGGGTTTTTTTCTTCTACTCTGGTGACAGGGAGGGAAACAAAATGGTCCATGCTGACTATTTACTTGACTATTTACATAACTGGTCCTAAAAATCACAGAATCATAACATGGTTTGGGTTTGTAGCAACCTTTAAAGATCAACTAGTCCAACCCCCATGCTACGGGCAGGGACTACCTTCCACTAGACCAGGTTGCTGCAAACCCCATTCAACGGGGTCTTGAACACATGGAGGGATGGGGCAATGGAATGGAAATGGAATGAAGCCGCATCAGGGGAGGTTCAGACTCTGCTTCACTGAGTGGGTGGCTGGGCACTGGAACAGACTTTCCAGGGAAGTGGTCAGGGCACCAAGCCTGTCAGGTTCGAGGAGTGTCTGGATGATGCTCTTAGTTGTATGGTTTAGTGTTAGGTGCTCCTGTGAGGAGCAGGGAGTTGTTCTCAGTGATCCTCATGGTCCTCTTCCTGCTTGAGATTCTGTGTGGTTCTCCAATGAGAGGAGGAACTTTATTCCCCCAGTTTCTCCTTTGAGGTTCAGGGACTCGAGAGAGGTGAGAAAAGGGAATACAACTGAAAACTGATGGGAAATAGAAATGTTGAGTATGTCAGCTTTCTCCATGTCAGCTGTCACTTGCTTGGAGATCTTATTTAGTGCAGATGGTGTGTGTTGTATACATTTTCTTTAATCTTCTTTTTCTGGCCAGGATAACTGTTGAAACCCTTATTATTCTCTGCATCCCTTGTCAAATTTTTGTCTTTGCATTAGGTTTCCTGATGCCATCTCTGCACATCCAGGCAGCATCCAGGATTATGTGTCCGTGGTTCTACTGCCTCTGCATTTCATTCTTAGATTTTAGTTTGATCAGGAGGTCCTTCTTGACCCGTGTTCTTCCCTTGCCTTCCTTATTTGATTTTTTACATGGGGGAATTGACAGTGCTCGCACTCCAAGAAAAATGTTCTTAAAGAGCTGTGAGCTCTGTTCTGTTCCTTTGTCTCTGAGGGCAGTTTCCCAGAGTGTCCCATACACTAATTCTTTAAGCAAATGAAAGTCCGCTCTCCTGAAATTCAGTCTTCTGACTCTACTCTTGATCTGGCCTACACCCCTCAAGGTTGTAAATTCCACCAGGACCTGATCACTGCAGCTCAGGGTGCCACCAGTCTTGACATGTCTGATTAGTTCTTTCATGTTGGTCTATGATAGGTCCAGTAACGCTTCTCTTGTGGTTGGTCTCTATGTCATGGATTAAGTTATCCTCAAAGCACTCCAGAATTATCCTTGATTGCTTGCAGCTTGCTATGTTGCTGTTCCAGCAGATGTCAAGGTGATTGAATTTCCCTAATCATCATGTGAGCATGATGCTTCCTGTAGTTGAGTAAGAACATTTTTTCAACAGGCTCCCTTTGTCTGGGTGGACTGGAGTAAACCCCAGCAGTGAGGTTTTTTTTGTTGGCTTTGTCCCTCATTTTTGCCCATAAGTTCTTGACCTGTTCATCACTGTTTTTCAAGGATAGCTCTCTGTGGTCAGTATGTTGTTCATGGAGAGCACCTCCCCACAGTTCACCAGTTCCACAATTAATTGTGTCATGCTTCAGTGATAAAGATTAGATTGTCGCTTTCTAGTTGCACAATGACTTCTGTCTCCTCCTGCTCATCACCCGAGCTCCATGCGTTAGTATGAAGATGCCCTCCAGCTGGCCTATCAACCTTACCCCTCTTGACAGGAATATTCCAAAATTCCTTTGAGTTATTTCACAGGTGTTTCCCTGTTGCTTCCTAATATGTTGGTAGCCCCTGGCTCTTGCCTGTTGCTCAAATCTGCATCTCCTTTCCCCACTAAATCTAATTTTAAAGTTCTCCATAAAAGTCTGGTCACATTGTTGGCAGAGGCATTCTTGCTCTGCTTGGGCAGGTGAATCCCATCTGCTCCCAAGAGACCTGACTTCCTGGAAGTAGATTTGTGGTCATAGAAGGCAAAACTGTTGAATATGGCACTGGCCATGCCGCCAGGTATTCATCTGGTCAATTCATTACATCTGTGTGTGTACCAGGAGGATAGAGGTGAATACCTGTGCTCCAGATCCTTTCAACATTGCTTCAAGGGTTATATAGCTTCTTGCGGTGGCTTAAAGTCACCTCGTTGCAGTATCATTGGACCCTACATGGAACAGTAGAAGCAGATGATAATCTGTAGGATTTGCCAGGTTTGACAGCCTCTCAGTGACATTGTGAAGGCAGTGTTAGCTCTGTTCGCCACACTCTACTGTTCAGGGACAATGTCTTGTTATATAGCATGTGACCTTAAAGGTACTTTGCAGTAATACTAAAAAAAACCTACCTCTTTGAAGATATAGTTTAGGCCTTTTTTTAGATTTCTTTGCATGTGATATTAAAGATCTTACTTTATTTACAGCACTTTACAATATTGGAGACATGGTTCATGCAGCACGAGGCAAATGGGGTATTAAAGCCAATTGTCCATGTATTAACAGACAGAACAAATCAGTGTTGAGACCAGCTGTCACTAATGGAATATCACAGGTATGTAATTTGAAGCTGAAATTACCTTGTTCGACATTTACATTTTTAAGATCTATTAAGATGTTAGATCTGTTAAGGTAATCTCTTGTGAAACAGGAATTTTGCTTTCTCCATATGTACTCTGAGAGTAGCAAAAGTCTTCTGGGCCACTTTCTAGGAACATGAACTGCATCTGTTATCTACCAAGTTAGATATTATTTGGGCTAATACTGTTACGTAGAGATTGGGGAGGGAGCCATTAATGTATTGTGCTGTATTCTGTATTTTAAAACAAACCACAATGAGTAGCTTGCAACGTGTTTTTATTTTGTTGTGCTTCCTGAAGGAATCTAGAGCAGTTCTGTAACTATCAACACAAAAAATCTTTAACTATCAACACAAAAAATCTGTAATTAAAAAAAAAAACAAACCACAAAACCAGAAAGAAGGAAAAGAAAAGAAATCAAAAAGACTGGGCTTATGTTAAAAGATGACATGGTAAGAATTCACACCACAGTGCCAAGGTGAATACACGCAGATAAAGAAGCTCCTGTGTTCTGCTAAGCATAAATGAATTTTACTGTGTGCTTATAGCAAATAAGAAAAAGAACTGTTGAAACCAAATGCTTTGGATATTGAAAATGTCTTCTAAGTTGAACTCTTCCCTTTATTCAACATTTAGCAGGTTTTTTGTATTTTTTGTTTTAGCTTCCAACTGTAAATCCTAGTGCATCAGTCTCTGGAAATGAGAACGCCTTTTCCACTGGAGCAGGGACAGCAGGAGTGGGGCAAGTAGAAATGGACACTGTACCAAAATCTGAAGCAACTGACAGTAGGATAGAAGAATCTGCAAAAGCAGAGACATTACCAACCAATAACACTGGGGAAGTAAAGACTAACAGACCACTTTGTCCAGAAACAGCTCCATCGTCAGCTTTACACTGGCTTGCAGATTTAGCAACGCAAAAAGCGAAAGAGGAAACAAAAGGTGAGCAGAAGAAATGCCCTCTGGGGTTGCAATTAAAAGATAAATAATAACATACTGTTTGATTGCTATACTTCGTGAGAGTGTCTAGCCCTAAATAGAAAAGAAAAAGGTAAGTTTTCTTCCTTTGCGTCTTAGAACCAGTTTAGTTCTACAGGCTTAGGAAAATGCAAAGCTGGAAAGAGGATGCAGCTGCAGACAATACTGTTTCACAGTTTATTTCTGTGCAAGGTTGTGTATTTATTTTCTCAGAAGCTGATATCCCGATGTAAAATGATAGTAATTAATTTCAGATGCGGTTTTGTCACTTTATAACTGTTGAAGTAAATACAGCTCTTTTGTGTGCTATGTGAAGAATGTATTTCCAAGGAACTGAGACTTGAGTCCAGTTGGAGAGTTAGATGAAAGCTTAGAGATATTTAATACTCAGTAGTTGGAATGAATACACTTTCTAGAAGTCAGAGGTAGCGTGACTTACACAGGATTTATTCCTGTCCAGATGTCTAGAAGCGACTACTTTACATATTGATGTTAAATGTTGGTGAATCACTTGCAAGTTTTGCAGGCCACTGTAATATTTTGACTACCATTAAAATTTGAAATATTTAATAACAAAACATTAATTTAGAAAGTCAGGGAAATGTTTTTTAATTGAATCCATTAAAAAGTTGTGTTTACATGTGTCATATCTTTTTGGATCAGATCTGTTGTGCTGTTCAAAACCTTAGCAGCATATGAAGGGCAAAATCTATGTGAAGTATCTTTGATGCTCATTGAGGTGCCTCATTCACTGTTACAGTGATAATTTACCGTTACCACAAGATTCACTTAATATCCTATTTAATGCAAAAGCAAATAATTTCAGAAAACTTTGTGATCGTTTTAACTTTGCCTCTTGGGGATTTTTTCTCTCCCCTCCCTGTAATGTTTATATTTATCTTGCAGAATCAGGATCACTGAGATCAGTGCTTAATAAAGAATCCCACTCACCCTTTGGATTAGATTCCTTCAACTCCAGTACAAAGGTTTCCCCGCTAACCCCAAAGCTGTTTAATAGCCTCTTGTTGGGCCCAGTGACATCTAGCAACAAAGCTGAAGGCTCCAGCCTCAGAGATCTGCTACACACGGGGCCAGGAAAACTTCCTCAGGTCCCATCAGACACAGGAATCCCCTTTCCTCCAGTCTTTTCTGCAGCTTCTACGGTAAATAATTCTCTATTTCTTCAATGATATCTGTTCTTGGGAAGAATTTTCATCTAAATGTTTTTTATATTATTCTACTCCTGAATGTTGAAATGAATGTAATGCCTCACCAAATCCCACCACCCCACAAATTTGTAGAGAATTTTCATGCTAATTTTTAGTTTTAGTTTACTACGGCTGAGGAGAGGCTATTCTCTTCAAGAGACCAAGAAAGTGGGTTAAATACAGCCTATAACTTGTTTAGTTGATAATCAGCATCCCTGCAAAGTTCACTTTAAATTTCACATCTTTAAAAATATTGTAAGAGCATACCACAGAAAAAAAAAGACAAAAACTTTAGAGTAAACCAGTTCCTCAAACTTATGTATACTTGAAAGGCATTTGATCTAGACTATACTTGGGCAGGATCTGCTGCTCCAGCTGCATCACTACAAATCTATGGGGCCTGATGGGATTAATCCAAGAATCTTCAGAGAGCTGCTGATGTCATCACAAAGCCTCTCTCAATGAGTTTCATGCAGTCTTGGGAGTCTGGAGTGGTCCCAGCTGACTGGAAGCTGGCAAACATTGTCTTGATTTCCTAAAAGGGCAAAGAGCAGTACCATGGAAACCACAGGCAGTCAGTGTGTCAGTCTCACTCAAGTGTCCAGTAAAATAATGGAAAATATTAATTTGGGAAGAATTTGAAAACATCTGGAGTACAATGCAGTCATTGGTCACTGCCAGCATGGCTTCGTGTGGGTGGAAAGTCCTTCTTGTTGAATGTGATTTCTTCTATGACGGGGCCACTTCATGAGTCTGTGAAAGCCAGTAGATGTCATCTTTCTGGAAGTAAATTTTTGATGATGTCTCTCTAAATATCCTTCTGGACAAAATGTCCAGCAGACAGCTGAATAGCCACATTTGGACCCCGTGCTCAGGCACAGGGTGGGATTGTTGGTGTGTCTTGTGCAGGGCCAGGAGATGGACTTGATGATTCTGATGGATCACTTTCAACTCAGCATGTTCTGTGATTCTGTGAGTTTAAGGTGTAGTTGCTATTTCTGAATGCCTTTTCTGGAATAAGGATACTTAAATCCATTTTGGAAGAAATAACTTTGAAAAAAAACACTGAACAAATCAATGCTATTTGGAGTGGTTAGAAGCATTTAGTTTAAGGAGAAGGATAAATTCTGTGGAATTTATCAACACTTGGCTCTTTTTGGTGAATACTTTCCCCAAAAACTTAGGCAGATAGAGTAAGAAGGAAGATGAAATGGCTTGTCTCATGGTGGATTTTTTTTTTATCTCTCTGCCGGGCAGGCTGGCTGGCCCGCACCTCGATAATAGTTCGTGTTGGTTGGTTTTGGGAGAGGGAACTGTACATGAAAAAATGATGCTGCTACAGGAAAGTGAATCCAAGAATACTTCTGCCTCTCATCACTGAGTACAGGCGAAGAAATTATGGTCATTTGTTTTTAAAGCAACTTATTCCTTCAAGGCTTGAGATAGCCTGTCTGAACTTGTATCCCTATCCTGGCAACTCTATGCATTGTCTCACCACATCTAATCACATGTATTGTGTAATGTGTTTTTTCACTTTCCTGACTTCTGATCTTCACTGAGTAATTTAGATTTAAAGAAGTTATGGAGAATTCTGGTCCATCTCCTGACTTGAATGTCTGGATGCTTCATATAGAATGAACAAAACAAACCTGAGAAACAGGTGTGTTACTCAAATTGAGAGAAGCAAGACTGCTGCTCATGGAGGGAATCATCTTGATCTTTCTGGAGCATTGATAGTCTGTTGTGAAGAATAATAAGCATTGTCTTTAATAATTAAGCTGCATATTATCTGTCTTACAGCCTCTAGCGAGTCAGAGTAATGGTACATTTTTAAGACCATCCAAAGTGGATGATGTTATGATCTAGTCTTATTTGGGTAAGATAGGCTGAAAACTATGAAAATGAAAATTATGTTAGAAAACTAACATAATTCTAGGCAGCAGTAGAGAGTGGAATCAGACTAGCCGTGGGGTAGTGCCTCTTAAAGGAGCCCAGGGTCCTGGAGGACAACATGCTGCACCTGGGCCAGCACTGCACACCTGCAGCTGCAAAGGTAAACAGTCCTGGGCTGCATCAGGAAGCATACAGCTGCAGCACATCAAGGAATGTGGTTATTTCATTCAGCCCCTGTCGGGCTACACCTGGAACACTGTTTCCAGTTTTGATTTCCCTGGGTGAAGAATGACAGTGAAAAATTGCATAGGATCCAGTGAAGGGCCATGAAGTATGATTAAAGCATTGGAGAGCTTAACGCATTTGGAAAGGTTCTAGGAAATGGTTCTGTTCACCCTTGAGAAGAGAATGCTTTGGGGATCTGATCAATCTTACCATTTCTAAAAGGTGGTTGTAGGGAATATGGAGGTACTACTCCTTTAATAAAGATGCATGGTTAACAGGGCAAGGGGCAATACCAGTTTCTGTCAGGAGAAATTCTATCTACATCTAAGGAAAAATTCTCCCTTTATATTCAAAGAGTGGAATAGGCTGCCCTAAGAAGTGAATTAGTCTCCTACCCTGTGAAGTTAAAGTTTGGCATGACCCAGCCCAGGGGAACAAAACCTAATTTCAACAGAAATTTACACCAGGTGATCTCTAGAACTTCTGTTGGACCTAGACTCTTCTGCAATTCCATAAGTATTTTTTACTGAATCAATATATTCAGTAATGAATAATGTTATGTTTTAGATTGATAGCTCTGTATATGGTGAATTTTTTATCTGTTGAACTTTAGTTTTTAAGAAGAAGGGAGTTTTTGGGAGGGAGGAGAGAGTAGTGTTGATTGGTTTGCTATGTTTGTTTTGTTATTCACTTGAATGAGAAGGTTTTTTGTACCAGAAATCTATCACTGCCCTGCCTCCTCCCACAAATGTGTGAAACAAGGTCCAATAAGTGTTTATCTTCCATAGAATATATGAAATCTATTTAGTGTCTTAAGTATTTTGCTATAAACAAGGCCTATAGGCAGGTTTTTTATTTTTTAAAGTTAAAATGAAATTTTAAGATTTTGTTGATAACCTGTTACAAATTTTAAACACCTCTTGAGTTTTAAATGTTTCTTGAGGAGCATGGCAACCAGAACCAGAGAGTCTCTCTACTCATGGTTCCACTAACATACAGGAAGCACTTTCTCCTCTCTCTGTCTGTGTTTACTTAGTCTTCACATATCCAACAGCTTATGTGTCCCAAGGTTGAATTCACTTCCTTAGTAATGGGATGAGGAAAATAGGGAAATAGAGTTGAGACATAAATGAAGTTGGGAAAACTATGAACTATTTTTAATATCAAAGTAGCTGAATTTAGGTCATTAACATTTTCTATTTTATGTCTGCATAATATTTTTCTAGGTAGCCTTTAGCTGGTTATTTTAACTTCTACCATTGTAAAACAGAGCCGTAGCCATTTCTGTTCTTACTTGGATACATGTCTGTCTCTGAGCCAGTTTGTTTCTGATGCATGTTTTCCTGGTAGCAAGGTGTCTGTGCTAAAGTCTGAAGGAGAGCAGCTATACCTTAATACTTACACTGTTGCAAGACTAAACTTACCTCTGGATTTACATCTTTTAGGGGGTCAAAGGTAAAGCCAGCCTGCCAAACTTCTTGGACCATATCATTGCTTCTGTGGTGGAAAATAAGAAGACGTCTGATGCTGCAAAACGAGCTAGTAATTTAGCTGACACACAGAGAGAGGTGAAGGAAATGGTAATGGGATTAAATGTGCTGGATCCACACACTTCCCACTCTTGGCTGTGTGATGGTAGACTTCTTTGCCTTCATGATCCCAGCAACAAAAACAACTGGAAGATCTTCAGGGAATGCTGGAAACAAGGCCAGGTGGGTGATAAGTATCCAACCCTTGCTGCTTATTAGTGTCCTGAAATTGCAGTCTGTATGTTGGTGAAAACAGTCTATTCAAACTTTGGCTCCTGAGTGAATATGGTGAATGAATATTTCAACTGTAGCTTTATAAAGAGGGGACACAGCAGCCCTGTTCACTTTATGCTATATTTATTTGGGTGCATGTGCTCTTGCATGTTGAGCTCTTCTCAGCTTACCAACATGAGAGTGTTTGCTGTGATGGCCCTTTTAGTTGTAGTGTGCTTTGTGCTGAACCTCCTCTTTTCTACTACAGCCCAGTAGTGAATCCACTCTGATTCCCTGAGTGCACCTTAGCATCTACCCCACACTTGATGCCTTATAGCCTCAGGGAAAGATGCATTTCCTTCCAGCTACAGTGTGTACAAGAGTGAAAATTCTGCATGCAATAGTCTACTGAATTTTGGATGTACTTGATACAGTGTCTCACCCTGAGCCATATACAGCCAGTGGGAACCCAAGTATTGTTGTGGACTCAGCAACTCATGCATGGGTCACTCTCATGGATTGTCTGAGGTGCCATCAAGCAGTTAGGCCTTCAGATAACAGACTATACCTTAGACCTGCTCTCAGCATAGCCACTTTTTCAGATGTCAGTCTGTAGTGCTGCAGCTTAGACTTCTCCAGAGTCAGTAAGATCAGCCTGGTCAGACAGCCTGAATCTTAAAAAAAAATGGATGAGTAATTGCTGCTGCAAAGGAAGTGCACCTACAGCTCTAACAGAGGATAACGGCCATTGCTGTTTAAACTGTATTCTTGGGACTTGGTTCTGCAGCTGCCTCTGACACAGTTACCTTCACTAACTACTCAGAATTGAGGCCATTAGTGCTAGACCATTAGGTCCATCATCATCTTTTCTGGAGAAGTGCTTGTTGTCAGTTAGTTTATTGTTACAGTGCTAATGCGCTTGGCAGTCATATTCCATACTTATTTGTGGTTTTTCACAAGATACTGAGGTGTGGTGGAGGAACAGGCTGCATATGCTTCTTTTGACACTCAGAGTCTACTTCTGACAGACGTAGAATACTTTTCATTTAAATGTAGCCTGTCCCATGGAACTGCACATTCTCTGGGTTGCCTGGGCACAAGCACAGCTAGCACATAGCCGTGCGAACTGCAAAGATGGCTGTTGTACCATGAGCCACATTTCTGTTCATGATTCCTCTGGCCAGCTCCTAATAGCTGGAGGAAGGTACTGTGCAGCACACCCTCACTTACCTGACTAGAAACTTCACTGCCAGCTTCCCACTAAGTGCAGTTGCCTTCCTTGTCCTGACTTTTTTGGGGTGCATAAGAATCTTTTTTTTTTTTTAATTTTATTTTTCATCCTGTCATATTTTTCTGATTTACGAGGGATTTCATATCATTCTTTTGCAGTGCTGTGGTGTCCATCATCTGCTTTTCTTTGCTAAGAGCTTCTTAGTTTCTGGTTAGCATACTTTGATAATTTTCTCAACACTTTCTGTCAGGAAATACTACTGTCTCTCCTCGGAGGATCCTAAACATCTTGGGAATGCCTACAAAAATTGTGCTTGTCAGTTTCTTTGCCAATGAGACTGGTTAATCACCATGTGCAAGATCTGCTTGTGACCGTGGGGTTCTTGACTGGCGATGAGTCTTGAGAGACTGCTTGGGGAGTCTAGAGATGTGATTATGGATCTTGTGTCCAATGTGTAGCTTGCAGTGTGCAGCACCATCCAAGTTGGTGCACACCCTGAGGCTCTGGCTACAATTGCTGTGCTTGTGTACTTTTTGTGACCTGCTATTTTAGCCTTTGCCCCAAGATATGCTATTGATGCTTCTGGATAATTTTATCATTCAGAGGACCCTTTAAATAGAAACAGACTGGGCAAGTCCTTTGCTCATTTAGCAATCCTCAAGGTGGTGTTGCAGTCATTGGAGTTTCCTGTTGAAATGTGAAAAGGAATCCAACAGCCTCCCTTGTTCCTGCATAAGAGAGAGCATGTGACCCAGACAGGTGTTACTGTCTCAACAAGGTTATTTTAAACAGAATTTCTTCAAGCAGAGACTCTCTGAAGAAACTGTTGTCTGTCACTGTTCTTCCTTGGCTTACATCCTTCTGTACATCCCAGCTGCACCTTTAAAAGTGAAGTGAAAGAACATTAATTCTACCACTATTCCCCAAATCCCCTTCCTGTTTTGTGTTTTGGGAAAGGTTATTTGGAAAAAACCCCTTAGCCACCCTCCCCAGCACAATAAATGCACACTGGACACTAGGTCTGTGCCTTATGAAGATGTTGGATATGGTGGCATCCCAAATTGTTAAAAGAGAAAATTCTGTTCCCTGAATGCTTAGATAATAAATGGCACTCTTTCAGTGTCACTAAAAAAGAACAACATTTTTTGAGTCCTTTATCTTAGAAATTGTCAGAAATAAGTTAAACTTTGTCTTATCCCAGAATTTACTGAGACTGTAAGAGTAATTCTTGAAGTTGTTTTTAAAGAGCATTTTGCTCTCCTGAAAATGGTTGTTGCTCATCTGGGTATACTGTTAGGATTCTCATCCTATAGCAACCTGGTATTTTCTGACTTTTCATGTTAGGATTTCTCTCTTTTTGAGACACTGAAAATATTGTATGGAACTGGAACTTTTTTTTGTTTATTTGTTTTTGTTTGTTTGTTTGGGTTTTCTTTGGTTTGGTTTGGTTTTTTTAATCTCCCTGTAGTTTGAGAGCAGATTTAGCAAATGATGTCTACCAGGCATGTCCATTGTTATTCACTAGAGAGAATACTTTCTTTCTTTCATTGCAAATTTGCTGCTTAATAGCCAGAAGGGTTCTACTAAGTTAAGTAGTTTCGTTGTTTTGGGGTTTCTTTTAATTGCTGTTTACAAGTGGTCAAGTGAATACAGCAGGGATCAAAATGTCTTTTTTTTTTGTACTGAAGACAGCTGGTTTAGCTATCAGCTTAAAGTCTACCAGACAATGCTTTCTACACATTCTGTGAAAGGTTATTTTACTCGTAGGTGATCCTTAGTGTTTGTTGTAGAATATGCTTAAATGTTTTTAATTGCGTTAATGTTACCATTTTTGCTGGGATGAGGGATTATATTCAGATTTGAAATTGCTGTATTTGCTTTGTTATCTTAGGGAGGTTTGCTGCTTGTCAGGGTGTCACATTTGGGACATAGTGGGAAGACTACCAAAGCTTATCTATCCCTCAAACATGTGCCCTCTGCTGCTTTTCCATATTGGCACTCAGAGTACTACTGGGGAGATGGGGACAGTATCAAAAGTGACCGTATGGCTCTGGAATTGTTAATCAAGGCCATGGAGCCCTCATGGTTTTCTTACTCCTGCCAGTGAAGGGTAGGGGAGTAGACAGATCCTGGCTAACCTTATGAGGAAAGCGATAAGCAGGAACAAGGGAGGGAGAGTATGACCAGTGATCAAGGAAGGAATTGATTGATTTGGCAAGCAATCAGTGTGAGGTGATGTGAACAGGAGTAATCCCGTACTCAAGAAACCAAGGATGAAAGATGTCAAGTATATGCATGTAGGTAAGGATCTGTGTGCATCACAGCATTATGAAGAAAGCTCTCACGCTGTTTCTGGGAAATCAATATGACTAGATGTCTTTCTGAAGTACCTGTACACTAATGCATGCAGCACATTAAACAAAGAGGAGGAATTAGTGTGCAGTTGCACCAGACCACCAGTTTGGTCTCATTGGTATGACAAAGTGGTGCGATAGCTCATGCAGCTGTAGTATGGGAAGGAATAGGTAGAGGCTGTTCAGGAAGAACAACACAGGAATGACAGGCCAGGAAAGTAAGCAAGGAACATTGCTGTTTTTGTGAGGAAGATCCTAGAATGCTTGAAATTGTGTAGGAACTGATGATGAGCCATCCAAGAACTTAGGGGCCAGGATTATTTAGCAGCAATTATGGACAACATTATGGCAAGTATCTGCTACAGACCAACTGACCATAAAAACATGATAAGGCCTCAGAAAACTGGAGGAAGCCCTGTGTTCACATTTCCTGGGCCTCATGGGACCACCCTGATACCTGCTGGAGGAACAACACAACAGGTCACAAGCAGTCCTGAAGTTTTCTGAAGTGCATTGATGTCAATGTTCTGAGACAGCTGATCAAGGAAACAGCTAGGGAAGGGCACTTGTTCTGGACCTCGTGCTTTCACACAAGGAGGAACTGGTGGTTGATGTAGAGATACGGGGCACCTTTGGCTGCAGTGACTATTAGATGGTAGCATTCAGGTCAAGATTCTGAGAGGAGGGAGCAAAACAAAAAATCATGATCACAAATTTGGGCTTTGCGAGAGCAGGCTTTTGCCTTTTCAGATACTTGCTTGGAAGAATCCCATGGGGATATGGTCCTGAAGAGAGGAGGAGTTCAGGAATACTGGTTGAATCATGCTTAACCTGCCTTGTAGCCTTCAGTGATAATATGACTGGCTTGGTACATGAAGGGAAAGTAGTGGATGTTTTTTGTCTTAACTTTAATAAAGGCTTTTTACACTGTCATAATGTCATCAAAGTGACTTGGTAAGTGAGCACTGTGATGGACTTAAAACTGACTGAAATGCCATGTGTGAGAGCACTGTCACTAGTGGTATATCATAGGGGGTCACTTCTGCAGTGAGTAGTACTTGTCATGTCATTAGTGACCTAGATGGGATAGGGTTCATACACCCTTAGCAAGTTTACAGGCAATACAAAACTAGGAGGAATGCTGATACTGCAGATGGCTTCTACTGCTAATTCAGAGGGTCTGAACAGGCTGGAGAATTGGACCGAGAAGAATCTGGTGATGTTCAGCAGGGGAAAATGTAATGTCCTGTACGTCGAGGAAGAATAACATCCTACAGCAGTTGCTGAGAAGCAACCATTTGGAAGGTAGTTTTGCCTAGAAAAATCTTGGGTTCCCAGTGGTCAAGGAGGTGACATGAGCTAAAAATGTGTCCTCATGACAAAGAGAGTTGTCAGCAAGTCAAAGGAAGTGATGGTTCCCCTTACTGTGTTCAGTCTGGGCTCCCCAATTCAAAGGAGTTATGGATTAATAGAGGAAGTCCAGTAAAGGGTCACAAGGATGATGAAGAGACTAGAGCATCACTTAGCTGAAGAGAGGCTGAGCAAGTTGGGATTGTTCAGCCTATAGAAAAGGAGGCTCAGGAGAGTGGGGAGGAAATCTTAAGAAGAGGGAGCCAGGCTCTTCTTGTCAGTGCCCACTGACAGGAGAAGTGGGAGTGGGTACAGAAATTTCAGCCTCAACACAAGAAAATACTCTCTTTTGGTGTGGGAGTAGTCATTTCCAGTCTAAATGTTTCTGTGGGGTTTTTTGCTTTTTTTAATTCCCCTGAAATTCACAGGAGTAAAGTAAACAACCCCTTTTTGTTTTCCTAAATCTCACTCTTCTGAAGTTGAGGTTTCATTGCTGCCTTCTAGAACTTAATGGCTGTGTTATATTGTATTTGAAAACCAAGGCCATTTCTGTTATCCCCAGGCTTGGGATTTTCACATTCATTTCTGAGTCAATAGTTGTCCTCACTCAGGGACTAGAGGCTACTGGACAATACAAAAGAAGCAGCAGTTAGTTACTGGAGTGTGTTTAAGCAGCATAACTTTGAAGTTGCTTGTATACAGCTCTGTAGGTATCTTTGCCTAGCACACTGGTATTACATCTAGGGATGTGTGTGCTTCTCAGGGTTGTGCTGAGCTCTTCATGTGAATAAACCGAGACCCACCATCAGATCATTGTTAATGTATAGGGCACAGCTTGGAATTAATTCAAAATTGCGTAGCCATGGGAACTGCCATTTGAACATAGGTAGCAATTACAAAAGTTAAAGCTTTTCAGGTGGGAATAGTCCATGTGCAAGTTCACTTCATACCCTCTTCATTTTCTTTCAAGTTTGGTAACTCTCTTTTGAGATGGCAGGGTGAGAGGAACTGAAAAGGTTTTGGCAGTGTTGGGAGGATTGTCTGGTATAACTTTCCCAATTCTTGTCAGTTTAGCATATGCTTTGAGGTTAATTAAGTGAATTGATGAATTAAATTAATTAAAGCATTTTACATGCTTTTATGGGAAGAGGCCACTGAAATAGCTGTTTGGAATATATGTACTAAGCATCTTAAAACCGCTTTTGCAAGTGAGCAGCCTTTTTTCCACTACTTGGTTTTGTCCTACAGAGTTAATGTTGATCTGTGATTATACATAAATAACAAGTGAAATAGTTAAACAATTAATATTAAAAGACAAGAATTTCACATGAGAAGGCTTTAGTGCAAATGCTGTTTCTAGTGGTAGTTGCATGTGTGCTTAAAAAAAAGGACAGGTGGTGGGATTCTACACCTACTCTACTGCCACAGGTGGATTGACCCTGTCTGGCTGCCAGACCCCTCTACCCAGCTGTTTTCTCACTCCCCCTTCTCAACAGAACATGGGAAGAAAATCAGGTGAAGAAGTTTCTGGGTCAGGATAAAGCAAGGAAGATCCCTTAGGGATTGCTGTCACGGGCAAAAGAGGTTTAATTTGTGATAAAGGATTTGAAATTATTGCCAATTAAAAATAGAGTAGGCTGGGAGAGAAGAAAGACAAATCAGTAAACACCTTACCTCTCCCCGCCCACTTCAGCTTTTTCCTAAAGGCTCAACTTTTCTCTCTCATCTTTGGCTATTCTACCTCCCTCCTGCCACAACTCCTGGAGTGACACAGGGGGGATGATAGGGATTGTGGTCAGTTCACAAAACAATGTCTGCTGCCCTTTCCTCCTCACACTTTCCTGCTGCTTCCTCTGTGTGGAGTTCCTCTCACAGGATACTGTCCTTCACAAATGGCTCCAACATGAGTTGTCTCCATGGGCTGCTCCAATGTGGCTCCACCAGTGGGCAGTTTTTGTCAGAAAGTTTGCTTAAAAGTGGGATTCTCCCTACAGCTTCTGCCAGAGCCTGCTCCAGCATGGGCTCTCCATGGACTTCCTCCAGCAAATATCCCTCTGCTGCAGTGGATCCTCTGGGGACTGCAGGTGGATCTCTACTTCACTGTGGTCCTCCACAGGTTGCAGGGGACAGCCTGCCTCACCATGCTCTTCAATGGGCTGCGAGCACCTCCTCCATCACTGACCTTGGTGTATGCAGAGCTGTTTCTCTCCCTTCCTCCTGCCTGCCATCTGTGTGTTGTGTTGTTCCCCCCCCCCCCCCCCCCTTTCTCTCATTCTCTCTCTCTCTCTCTCTCTCTCTCTCACACACACACACACACACAGAGTGTGTGTCAGCTATGAAGAACTTTTTACCCTTTCTCATTATTACAGAGAATGCTACCAGCATCAATTATGGGCTCAGCTTTGGCCAGTGATGGGTCTGTTGAGCCAGGTGGAACCATCTGTGTCCACCATGGGGCAGCTCCCAGCCTCCTCTGACAGAGCTTATACCTGCTGCCAACACCTTGCCATGGAGACCTAATGCACTTGCCTTGGCAAGTCTAATCCAATGCCACTTCTAGGGCAACTGCACATGGCGTGGAACTAAAGTTTGCTTTGACTCTGGTTATTTGCTTGATGCGCAAAAGCCAGACGTATGAAAATAGATTTGTGGTGTCTTTTGTATGGTGGTAGCCAGGAGTCTTGGCTCTCTTAAGAAAGTTTGGCTGCATGTGTAAGATAATTGGTTATGGTGGAGTAAGCATTCATCTTTGTATTCTCAGCCCGTGCTGGTATCTGGTGTCCATAAGAAGTTGAAGTCAGAGCTTTGGAAACCAGAAGCTTTCAGCCTGGAATTTGGAGATCAAGATGTAGATTTGGTGAACTGCAGGAACTGTGCCATAATTTCAGACGTGAAAGTGCGTGACTTCTGGGATGGCTTTGAGATAATATCTAGTAAGTAATATTTATGGCTGACTAGTTTATCTGAGCAGTCTATCTTGCTATCTTCAGCTCTTCATTTTCCAGCTATTTTCCTGAAAAATAAATTAGGAAAAAAATCTCAATACCTATCAGTCTCATCCAAAGAAGCCATTGCTCCTTACATGTAGCACACCCTGGAAAATGCTTTATTGGTGAAGATTAGAGCAGGACTGTCCAGGAGAACTGTATGTACTGCAGTGTGTTGGTGTGTGTAACGTTCATGTGTCAAAAAATGTTCCATTTCTTCAGAAACTGCCTGTTTGTTTGGGTTTTTTTTAACTTTTCCCAGTGAAATTAATCCTCAGTTACCATTTTTAAGAAAGTAAGTAATGTGTCTTCCTTTGCTCTCCTTTCAACCTCAGTTTTTATTGTAAAACTAAAGGGAACCTGCTGAGCTAGAACAGCTGGAGACTTTTGATATGAAAATTTGGATTTGGTGGAACACATCAGTCAAGTAAATTTGACATACAAATGCAAATTTATATCTATTATGAATAGCAATGCTATATGCGTGCCTCACATGATAACACATTATTTAATGCTCGAGTTCTTCTTTGAGAAAACCTTCTGTCAAGTGTGGATGGGGAAACTAACCAGCTAAAATTTCTGAGGACATAACAGGTCAGGGTAAAGAGCTTCTGAAAAGCTGAGTGCTCCATTTTAGATGGTATATACCTAGATCTGAGTGGTCTTATAGTTACAGGTGTTAGAGCTGTAAAAGTTCATTGCAACATTGCTGATTATAGAGTTGTGTATAAAATTTTTTCTGTATTTATTGCTGTGTGCATATTGCAGAAATGGTGAACTGCTGGATGACTTAACGGAATGTTCATTCAACAGTCAATGAAATTATAGATTTGCAGACCAAGAATATTCCCTTCCTAGTAATTTTCCAATCAATAAACTCCCTGCTTTTGACTTGGTTTTTTATATGGTTAGTACAGAGTGTTGTATTTTTTACTGTTAAATTTCATACTGGTTTTGTTATTAATCAGAAATAAATGGCCTTGGAGGATATTAGTGGTGTGGTCTTTGTGTATTGACAGTAATTAGGAAAGTTCACTCTTCACTTTTGTGCTGGGGTCAGGAATGAAAATAGTGAATTTGTATGGGTCAAGTTATCTTTGAGAAATGTTGTTTGCAGTTTGTCTCCAGACAGATATGCTTCTCTCAGCAAAATCAGCTTTGGCTTTTCTTTTAGACAAAGCCTTCACCACACTATACATGAGAAATATTAATGACCTAGGTTGGAAAACCTTATCACTCTTGACAGTTTCTTTTAAATACATTTTTTTTAGAGTTTCTTCAGCCATGTTCAATCCCTAGTATAGAGGAATATTATTTGTTGCTAGTCCACATATTTCACATTCTAATTCTTATGAAAACTGTTGATAAATTACCTAATGTCTCTGACTTCTCTGCATTACATGAATTCTAAATTTTTGAAATGTGTGGCTGGCTCCCACCCTCACATTACATTACCAAAGAGATGTAGAACAGCCACTGACTTTGGAGGTGTTACTGACATGATTCTATATGATACTTTAATTAATTTCAATCTTTTGCTGTTTCTTTTAATATTTTTGGGCTCAAAGTGGACTTTTGAAAGGTCTGACTTTTTGTTTCGATCCTTCTTACACCTGCTTTTCTTTGCTGATGAGATATTTTCTGGGGTTTGTCCACTTTCATGTAATTTGTTGGATCTGTATGTTATCATCCAAGTAGTTCTTCACTCTGTCCTTTCTGAGTAGCCTCCCCACAAGCTGCTTCTTCTTTAGAACAAAGATCCTTGATGAATTCAAAATCTTGAATATGGGAAGTTGTGAAACATCTTGAAATTCAAGTCCTTGAGCTTTTCAGTTCACTTGCCTCTCTAAAATCTGTAGCTTATCAAAGTTTATCTTTGAATCAGTCACTTCAGTTTATGTATCTGCAGTTCTTAATTACTTTTAATTTCAATAAAATAGTTTTTTATATTGCAAACTCAGGCTGTCTTCTGTAGCCTGTTGATATGTAACACAGATGTGATTCACAGGTCTCCAAGTCCTAATTTCTTAGATATGCTTTCTCTTCCGATGCTGTCAGGAGCTCTGCTAGATCAGTTTGGCTGACAATTCTCAGCAAGGTAGGAAGCAGTGAACGGTATTACTCTCTGGGGAAACGGGGATGCTAAAGTCTTAAGACTGCTGTACACCTAGTTTTTTAATTGGTGGCTTCATGTAGCGTTGTGAAAAATCTGGTAGAAGAGTGAGCTATGGTTTTCCCTAAATGTTACAGTGAGTTCTCAGCTACTTGTGTACCACTTCCAGATAGACTCTCTTAGCCCTAAGATCTGAGGTAGAACTGCAGTTGATATGGTCAGTGCTGTCATAGCATACATCCACTGTTGCATATGTAATGCCATCTTTCTGTGCTGCTCGCTTTCTGTTTCCAGTCAGGACTCATGTAAAACTCTTAAAGCAAAGAACAAACGTTTGGTTTTGGCTGTCTGCTAATTTGAGTTCCTCCTCCAGCAAAGAAGAAGTGAAGAAACCTAAGGGCTGTCTTCCTTTGTGACCACCTGCCCTTTAGCATTTTTGAATGTAGGTGTACGATGGTTTCTTGCTTTACACTGAAGTTAGGATTGATTTCAGAACAAGAACCAATAACTTAAAGTTTAATCTTAGAGAAGTACCACTTCTCTTGAAATTAATGATAAAACTCCCACAGACTTTGGTAAAAGGAGTAAGGAAGAATGTCTTGGAAAGGCTTTTGAAGCCGAATAAAAACTATTCTAAAACTTAGCAGCTGTGCAAGATCTGTCAAACTTCTGCTGTCAGTGATTATATCTGTATACTTACATAGTTGTTAAACTGTTGTTGGTCGTACTATGATGCTGCTTGGAAGCCCAAAACAAAACATGGATCCATTTTGCTGTGCATTGTAAGAGGTACAAAAACCCTTACAGCTTTGTCGAGGTAGTGGGCTGTGGTAAAAAGATACTACATGAAGAAATCTTAATTTGTTTCTTGCAGAACGGCTCAGGTCAGATGATGGTCAGCCAATGGTACTAAAGTTAAAGGATTGGCCTCCAGGGGAGGACTTCAGAGATATGATGCCTACAAGGTAAGTAACCTTTAGTATCAGTGCTGACAGGACTGCTGCAGGTGCTACAGGAGGGTAACCTGCCTTTGTCTGTCTTTGTTCTCTAGGTTTGAGGACTTGATGGAAAATCTTCCTCTTCCTGAATATACCAAGAGAGATGGCAGACTGAATTTGGCTTCTAGGCTACCAAGCTACTTTGTCCGTCCTGACTTGGGTCCCAAAATGTACAATGCATATGGTATGTGAGTATAGGTCTGCAGATACTGGTTTTTGTGACTCTTTATTACACTTAGGGCAAATACAAGGCTGTGTCATTGCACAGGGCTGTGGCTGTGGCAAAACGCATTGCTTATCCTAGAGCCTGCCGTTTCTTTTTTTTTCATTTAGTCCTGCAAATCTATTCTTATATTTGCCCTCTCTCTGTCAGATGTGCCCTTTTCTGCCTTGTATATCCAAGAGATGTACATACAGTAAGTTAAGTTTGCAAACAATTATTGATACATATAACAGGCATAATACCAATACAGGGTTCAAGGAAAAGTTAGTATATTTTTGAGAGCAACTGAAGTATTTAAGAGGAAAATTACCCACCTTCTGGGCACTTCGACCTGTTTCTGGTCTGTTATGATGGGTACTGTTCAGTGATTCAAGTTCCTAACTTCAAAAGCTTGTATTTTAAACAGAAAATAGATAAATATGATGGTGATCCTAAAAACTCTTGTGGGCACATGCTTCTGTTACTGTTTACTGATACAAAGATTTTTTTATTTTTTTTAATATTCTGGTTCCCTGCCATGTTACTTGCTAGAGATGGTTAAGCAGAGGTAGAAAGAGAGGGTGCTATTGAAAGGCCAGAGGGAAAAAAAAGGGAACATGTTAATAAGAAGGTCAAAGAATTAAGAAGCAAACATTTGAAATCTTTCTCCATTACTTACTGTCACTTGAGAGATGTAAGTTCCTTCAACATGCAAAGGTACAAGCACTTGACTCTGGAGGTGTTTCTCCTTACTGAATTGTAATCTGAATTGTTAATGATAAGTTGATCACTAACTGCTGTGAATTCAACTGGTCATGGATTTTACAGCTAGTATCAGAAAATAAAAAATGGCTGGAGGCTTATACTTGTAACAGACCGTTGACTTGCTGTACACAGTAGGATGCTAATGCCACTTAAAGCAGTTCTCTCATGCCTCCAAGCATAGGAAGACTTGTTTTGTACTTATGATAGCTAAGTTCTCTAGTACAGGCTGTATAAAAGACTTTCAGAGAGACAAAATTGTAAAGTACATGTTCTGGCTTTGTTATAAAAATGCTTTTTTTCTCATGACTTGGGTAAACTAGGTTTGCTGCTTCTGTTTCCTGTAAAATAAAAATACTGGTTATCAGTAAACTTCTTACCTATGCTACACATGACATGATATACCTGTTTCAGTTGCTGTTTGACTTTGGTTTCTGCTCTCATTGCTGTACAAAGTTAGCTTTCCAGACAGATTTTTCAGCTAGGTTATTTCTATAAGAGATTAGTCACAGAATTTTATTTTATTTTGCACTCTGTTATAGGCTTAATTACTGCAGAAGACAGACGAGTCGGTACCACAAACCTGCACTTGGATGTGTCTGATGCTGTTAACGTCATGGTGTATGTTGGGATTCCCATTGGGGAAGGGAGCCATGATGATGGTAATGCTTAAGGAAAGCTGTTTTCTGTACACTAAAAATCAATTGTGTTTGTAAGAAGAGTATCTTATTGTTTAAGCTTGTCATTTCTATGATACATAATTCAAATATACAAGGCAGTTTTGCTACATTTGCAGCACATAATTAAAAGTGCAGTAATGCTTCATTAGTTTCCAACTGTGGGCGCAGCAGGGTTTTGCTAGAAATTAGGTACATTCATGAAGAAAAGAGGAGAAAGAGTAGCTTATTCCCCTGTCTTCTCCTTGTATTTGAATAATTGTAGCTCAGTTTAAATTCAAGACTGAGCTTTGTGATTAGCTGTCAGTTGACACATTCACTGAATTCTGTTAAAATGAAGCTTGATGGGCTTAGAAAGGGCACTATATGATGCAACAGTTGCAGTGTG
Organism: Motacilla alba alba; assembly: GCF_015832195.1. Classification (NCBI taxonomy): domain Eukaryota; kingdom Metazoa; phylum Chordata; class Aves; order Passeriformes; family Motacillidae; genus Motacilla; species Motacilla alba. The sequence goes on from NC_052028.1 coordinate 18,260,393, forward strand.
ACTGAATTTAGTAGCTCAAAATGCTCCTTCCTCTTCTCTGTGTCAAAAAATGAGCAGCTTTTTCATGGATTCCCCTTTCAGAGGTTCTGAAAACAATTGATGAGGGAGATGCCGATGATGTAACAAAGCAGCGAATCCATGAAGGAAGAGAGAAACCTGGAGCATTGTGGCACATCTATGCTGCCAAGGATGCTGAAAAGATACGGGAACTTCTCCGGAAGGTATGCTGGTTGCAAAGAAAGCTTGAGCTTACAGGGTTCCTTGACTAGCTTGCTTATAGCAGCTGAATGATTCAAATTGCTATCAACATCAAGTGCGTAGGTATTGCACTTCTGTCTTTGAGGGCACTGATAGTTACTACGTTCACAGGTTTTCAGCCTGATCTGGAATCTTCCTACTAATGCATGTTGCTGTTTAAGACCTAAATGACCTTAATGAAAATAATGTTCTACCTTGAAATAGTCTGTTAAGTTTTTAGGGACAGACCATTTTGTGAGCCAGCAATATCAAGGTGCTGTGTCATGGTTTCCTTCTACCCCATATCTTGGCCCTAGGTTGGAGAAGAACAAGGCCAAGAAAATCCTCCAGATCATGACCCTATTCATGACCAAAGTTGGTACTTGGACCAGACCTTACGTAAGAGACTATATGATGAGTATGGTGTGCAAGGCTGGGCAATAGTGCAGTTCCTTGGTGATGCCGTGTTCATTCCTGCAGGTGCTCCCCATCAGGTAACTATACCAACTCTAGGCCATATTGACAGATAGAATTGAATTGGAGGCACAACAGCTGCAGCTTTAAAATAACTGGTAATTAATATTGCACACTTAAGGGTTTTTTTTTTCTACATATGCAGTTCTTATATCACTAAAAGTGATGTAAATATCTGAATGATGTGTACGTAACTGTGATGAAATTACAGGGGGAAAAAAGCTGGGGTGAATGGAGGGAAAGCATTTCTGTGGAGTGAAACTTCAGCCAAGGAAACCAAATTCAAAGGTTAAGAGAACTTGCTTTAGGGAACACTAATGTATATGGGAGAACAGGAAACCTGTTAGATGTCATGTACTTTGTTCTCATTTTACTATTAGACACAGCTCTGTCAGTTTCTGGTTTTGATGAGTAAATGTAGCAGAGCCTAAATATGTGTGGGGGGGTGGTAATGGGGGTTTCTGGGGGTTTGGTTTTTGTTATTGATGTTTCTTTCAGGGTTTGGGCTTCTATTTTATTTGTTTTATATGGTTCATTGTCTTTATATATCTGTCATCTGATATGGGTTTTTAGGTCCATAATTTGTACAGCTGCATTAAAGTGGCAGAAGATTTTGTATCTCCCGAACATGTGAAGCACTGCTTCCGTCTGACCCAGGAGTTCAGGCATCTGTCTAATACTCATACAAACCATGAGGATAAACTGCAGGTAACCATTTTATGTCAGTAAACACTAAATACATCCTGTGTTTGGCCAGCTGACTTCAGTACTAGAAACGTATGTCAAAGGAAAGAGTAACGACTTCCCACAAACCTGGAGGTTATCATTTGATAGGTATGTTACTTAAAAATTAAGTACTCCTGTCTACAGTATTATGGAAACAAAAATTAGTAATAGATTTCTGCATTTCCAGAGAACTTTCCCCCATTAGGCTAATGCACGCATTGGCATTAATAAGTTTTTGAATGGCTGAATCTTAATGACAGCGGAGCAGACCAGAACAAAAAAAAAATCTTAAAAAGGAAAGAGCAGTGCTTTGTTTGAAGAGAGATGTTTATTTGACCAAGTACACTTATGTTTGTTTCTTTATTGCCTAAAGGAAAACTCCTTTGAAAGCGAATGGCTTATTTAAGTCAGAGATATGGTTTAGTGATGAACTTGGCAGTCTTAGATGTGTGGTTGGATTCGATGACCTTAAAGGTCTTATCCAACCTATGTTAGTCCTAAAATTAAATGTGATTTGGTTTGAGGAACTGTGACTGCTTCAACTAATAATTATGCACAGAACATAATAGGTACACAAGGACACTGGATGTAAGACAGTAAGTTCTACAGAGAGAAGACCACGGGAGATCTTGTTGGATTTTGTCTAAAGTTTCTGAAGCAACTTCAGTAACTGCTCAGTTTGCAGAATTTGTTGTCAGCATTTTTTGTGTATGAGTAATTACATGTATGTGAAAGGAAGGAGGGTGGAGATCTGCAGAATGGCTGTCCTCATCAAAGTACACAGTATATGGTCACTCTCCAGAATGTCACCCAAGGATGTCAGAATCTACAATGTTAATTCTCTCATACCAATTCAGTGAAAGTTTGCTATAAATTTCTATGTGAATTTTCATGGGATTATAAAGGAAAGCAGAAGTAGTATCAACTCTCATTCTGGCATCTAACACTGTACCTGTTCAGCTGTGATGATACAAATGTGGAAATGTTTCTGTAAATTAAGAGGTTGCAAATGAATAATGCTTATTATTAAAAAAAACCCCAAGAAACAAAAATCCGCAAAGTGCAACTCAGTAATCCTGTGGAAAGGAATACTGGTTGTATTTGTCTTAATCTTTTTTAAAAAAAAACTCTGTCGTTTTTAATGTATATTTTTATATAAATCTCTGTCTATATTTCTATATATTAAAATACACAGAGACAATAACAGCTGCATAAATTATACCAAAAATGAGGTCACATGTACATCAGGAAAAGATGATGGTGATTGGCAGTTAGTTGAGGACTTGCAGTTGAGCCACTCACGTAGGAGGTGAAACTGTTCTGTTCAGCACCTGGAAACAGAATTCAAATAAACTTAGATCAGAAAAAATCAGAAACTAGACAGAACTTTGATTCTTAAATAGGTAACTGTGAAAAAGATAGCAGTGAGTACTAGTGGATTTCTCACCTTGTGCTTGTCTTTCTGCAAGATTCACAAATTTGAAGTATTTCTAGCCTCCATGCAAAGACAACAGGATTTTTTGTTGCATCATCTTAATTTTCATAGGATTAAACCATATAATTTTCTTGCATCCTTTAGATTTGATTCATGTGAGTCTCTAAGTGACTTGGATCACAAGGACTTTTTCAAAATAAATTCATATATATATATATATATATATATATATATATATATATATATATATATATATATATAAAACTTCCTACCGCACTTCCTCCTAGCTCTCACAAGAGAAGGAATTATCTTAAAACAACAAGAGTAAATATATGTTGCTGGGTGACCAGAAAATGAGTTAATAAATCAGTGCAGGTGTCTAAGATACTTGTCATCTGTGACAGTTAAATTTTGTGCTGTTGGTACTCTGAAGCAAAAAGAATATATATTTTATGTATGCTTGCCAACGTATTACAAATTCAGCTGTCAAAGTTGATTGCATAGCTATGTAAGACTCTCCTTGTTAGTCTGTAGAAGTTGATTTTTTTTTTCCTGTTGCAGGTGAAGAACATTATCTACCATGCAGTCAAAGATGCTGTTGGCACACTGAAAGCTCATGAATCTAAACTAGCTAGATCGTAGGAATTGCTAAGTCCAAATGCCCTGTCAAGTAGGCCTTTTGCTCACGGTATATACAGGGACTGCACACGACTGCCTCTGCAGGAGCAAAAGCTTCTCACTGGGAGCTGGTGTGGTCAGTATTACACTCTTCAGCCACTGTTTTCTACGCTGCCTCAACACCGAAGGTCTAATGGAAGGTCGCACTCTTAAATGCAGAATTCCAGATTCTAAAAGGTGCCATATTCCTTTCCTGTGGCCTTTTTGCAAATTGAAAGAACATGGAAACCACTTGGTGTTCCTGCATATTATGATCAAGAATGGTAGAAAGAGTGTGGATGTTTTTTTTCCGTCATGCCTACTTAGTCTCCACAAAGTTAGACAGAATGTGCTGGAGGTGGGTTGTCCTACTGCAGACTTGGTTGATAACTGCTGAAAGAATGTGACCAACAGTAGCCCAACTGCAGAAATTCACACAAACTCCCTGTGTGAGATACTGGCCAAGGAAAAGGATAAAGCTATTCTCTGCACTCCCCTTCTTCTAGCCGTTTCTCTATACACTGTAGAGTTGCAGAACTAAAGGGAGAACCCACTTTTTTTTTTTTTCCCCAGGGAGACTCCAGAAATAAGAGAATTGTGTATTTAGTGAAAAAATAGGTTTGTAGTGAAACAGTTAATATTTCATGAAAGTAGATATTTTTAGTATTTTTGAAGTACCACAATTGTTCCTGGATTTTCAAGGAAAGGTGTATTACATTTAGTCTTCCTTTCAATAAAATCAAGAAGTGATTTTTAAAAAGCAGTCCAAAATAGCACAAAAACAGCCAAAGGAGAATTGAATAGAAATTGACATCCCATCTCCCTTGCCCGTATTACCTCACCTATCTTCCCCCCTCTCTTTACGCCACCCTGCTTCCTCAGAATGAAAAGTAAAAAGGAGTATAAACTCTGTTCTCACAAGGAGATGTTGTACATCTCTCCCTGCACTGGTGACTGCAGGCAATATTCACCCAATACAAGTGCTACCTGAAAACATCTATAAAACATATATCCTTTCCAAAGTGAAGGAAAAGTTAACTTTTGGTGTCAACTTTGTCCAGAACTATTTTAAGTCAAATGTTCCTGCTTGATAGAACTGTATTCAGAATTTACTAATGTCAGCATTGATGCAATGGATTTCATTGTCCAGGTACATGGGGAAATGTATTGACCTTATCTCCAGCTGTACTGTAGTGCCACTTGCAGGCCTGTTAATATGTTCACGGTTATTTCATTTTTTAAAAAATAAAAGTCATTTACTGTAACAGCCTGGGCAGTTTTTTTCATACCTGTACACTGATTTTCCTGCCTTGAGGTTTTCTCAGCCTCTGCCCCTGGTAGTGTAGGCTGCCTGCTAATTTTGACCTGCTGTGTTTGACCAGAAAGCTCATGTGGTTTAGCCTGGCATCCCAAGTATATGCTGGGAGCACACCAAGCTGCCTGCTAATTTTTGATTCTTCAAGGTAGTTTGGGTAGAGGATTTGTCTTGTCATAAAAAACATCTCTGGTACTGTGCTTCCAGTCTCTTATCTTCCCAGCAGGTCCAAAGATGCCCTCTCCACTGGAGATAGGGATGGGGTGGTAAAAGTTCTGTGGCTTCTGACCTTGGAGGTTGTGATGGCAGCAGCAGTTCTGTTCACTGACATGTGGGATTCTAGCAGCTTCTCAGTTTGGTTATTAGGTGCAAAGTCCAGTCACAGGCTTTTGCTGCTTCATACCCTTGCAGCTGTCCTGCAAATATGGGGTAATTTATCTGCTAGAGATAAAAAGGGGTATTCCAGACACATTAATCATTCAGCTTCACTGTATTCTGTTGTGTACAGTTTCTTGTGCACATCTGTGCATAGAGATTAATTATAGGTGAGATGTTTCCTTCATTCATGTGTGTATGTGTGTGTATAGGCATTAGAATTGGATAAAGATCAAAAAGGCAGAGACTTGGCTGTATCTAATACAGTAGCATGAGTAATTTTTAATGCAGTGATCTACAATAAGAGTTTTGCATCTCATTCTAAACCTTTGTTTAGTTTGAGTCTATCAAGTACTGCTTCTGTCTCTTGAATTTTCTTTTTTACTAATCATGGAGTACAATCAACCCGAAGCAATATTCAGCTAAAATCAGAGGGATTACTAAAATTAAGAAATACCATAGAATCATAAAATAGCCTACGTTGGAAGAGATCTTAAAGATCATCAAATTGTTCTGACATACATCATACAGAGCTTATACCACAAGTAGTCAGCCAAAGTGGTTATAAAATTGACTTAAGATATAAAATCAGTAGTTTTTATCACAGTATTTTCTAGATCAAGATTTTAATGGGCAGCTGGTATGTTACATGGAATGTAGACAGATTAGAGCAGACATCAAAAATCATAGGGGTTTTAGCAGAGGGAGCATAAAAACTTGAGTTGCATGACTTTATATAGTTTGCTGCAGTCATCACACTTATTCTATCTAATGCTCTCTTGCCGTTACTAAATGGAGGTGCATGAGACAGTGGGCAGCACCATTTTTGAATATGGGCTTTAAACTCTGATGTCTTTTAGCCAATGTCCTCTGTAACTACGGACAACATGAAGCAAGAATTCAGGAATATATGGCTGTTGGCCTGCCCAAGTGAATTTAGATTGCATTCACAATACTGAAAGTTGTTGTGCACTCAGCCATGTAAAGGTGTAATGTCCCCATAATATCCCCAGCCTGAAGATTTCACTTCTTTTCAACCAAAAAACTCCCTTTTCTTGATACGGAATAAAAATGTAGCAGCATGCAAGGTTTAATTTTACAAAACCTAAATCTTTGCTCTGATGCAACTGTACCAGGCAACATAAATATAAGAAAAAAATAAGTACCTAGTACATGTAAAGTTATGTTCCATGTGTTGTTTCTGTGAAAGATTCTTTTGTAAAACCTGAAGATGTGGAATCAGAATTGGAGCAGTGAAGTTAGATGCTAAGCAGTAACTTGAATTTACCTATAATCCAAATAAGATTAAAGAAGTGACGATGCATGGATATTATTTAAAACAATTGCTCCCCTGTAAGTATAATTTCCTTCTTCCTCTCTCCTGATAGCCCTTTGATAGCTCTGAGCTTCTACATTTGAGGTGTTGGTTGAGGTGTATGACACACTGGTGATTTATTCATGCATCAACCACACCTTGTAAGCATTGATTCAGTGGAAAATGATTGTGAAACTACACAGCATGTAAGTGAAGCATAGCATAGAAGGAGATGTTGACAGTGCATCTTCCCAGTTCTCGTTACTAGTAAGGAATCTTAGCTTCTGATTGTCAACTTCAGTGTTTCCCCAAACTTACCCCAATAGCTGGTATGCATACCCATGCCTGCTTGTGTTTAATATCTTCCAGTGCATCTCAGAATCTAAAGTCAGCCCACAGCTTCTTTCCTCTCAATTGGCAGTGTCTTAAAGATTCCTTTTCTCAACCTGTGAAAAAGAGCTGCATGTTTGCACCAGGCATTTGAAAAATAACCAGGCAGAAATCATCTTAATTTTCTCTCTTATCTCCCTCATTCCCCTGCCTTGCAGGGGAGCTTTTATTTATCTCGGCCTTTATGTAGTCTAATAAGAAAATGGTAATATAAGTTTCAAGAGCTGGATACCAAAAAATACAGCTGTTTCCTCTGGGAAGGTATCTTCTAAAAAAACAGCTTTCAGTCGCAAAGCAAAACTGTTAAAGAAATGTTCTCAGAACAATTTCCAGCTCTTACAGTGTCATTTTTGGCTGTCAGCTTGCACTTTTTCTGTGTTTCTTACTTCTTTCAACTTCTGATACTCTTCCAGTACAATCTGCACTTTTGTGCTTCAGAGAGGGTTCCCATTGTGTTCTTCCACTTCACCTGTACTCCTAAGACCCATATTTCATCTGCTAAACTTTTCCAGAGGGAATCCTATATTCTTGAGCCCTGATGAATTGCTGTTTCTTCTTCATCATAGCAGTTTCTGCCTGAACCTCAGCTTCAGCAGGATCTCTGAATCTGACCTGGCATTTTTCTTAATGTAGCTTTGCTTAAGTTGCTCTATTCGAGGAACAGCTTATTTGATTTCCATGCTTTATTGTTTAGCCATAGCAGATTGATAGATATTTGGTTACCTATTTGGACTATTTGTAGAACACAAGTTTGTCATGAGTTGTTTCAGCAGTAGCATTGCTGCAAAAAAACCCCCATACAGCCTTAATTTGAAAACAAGTGATGGATAGCTTTCCTGGGTAGGTCTTAATTACACAGCATTATACAATATTACTAATAACTTAATAAAAAGAATACTACTAATAAATATTTTTATTTTCACTTAACCTGCAGCTGACTTTTGTTGCAAAAATAGCCCTTAAACTACTAGTAGTTTCTTCTTGTGGAAAGGTAAGTTAATTAATTAATTAATCTTTCATTTTAATTTATGATATGGAAAAAAATTGAACAACTTATTGCTAAATGTAAATTGCTAGCTTAAAATACCTTTTCTGAAATTGTTCTAAAGCTTAACATGCTACTTAACAGTGGGCTGGCACTACATTTACAACACCACCTTCTCTACTGATGTTGAGATTCTGTTGTTCTTACCACCATTTGTGTCCAATGCACTGTAGATTTTTGTAACGCCCCTTGGCACATTAAATAGCTTAAAACTGTAACACACATTTTATTTAGGTGTAACTTGCCCATGCTGTGCTCTCACACACTTATTTAGCACTCTCACACAGTCACATGTTACTCACCAGATCTCTGCATTTTCCCTCTTCTGTTTGCATCTTCCACTTACCCAAGCATGAACAAATAACTCAAGTAACAGACCTGTTGCTGTGTTGGTCACCAATAGGAAATTGATGCAGTTAGAAATGTAGTCATTTTGTTGAAGGTTTTGCGTGTTGTTTGGACGTGTGAAAGCAGATTCCTTTTATCCTGTTAGTAGGTCAGTTATGCCATCAGTGGTGTAAATTGTGCCGTCCCTTATGCAATCATTTTGTGGCTATTCATATCCAAAAGCAGACTGTGACAAAATGTTCTTTGTCCCTGTCTGTAGAGACATTTGTGTTTTCATTGCTTGCATGTAACTGGAAGTTGTCAATGTTTTGTATTTGTCATCATTGCTCATTATACTGAATTTCATGCATTCATGAGAAAATTCTTCCCAAACAGCTCTTTGTTTTTGTTATGACTCTTTCCTTGGTCTCATTTCTTCTCATAAAGGCTCTTCAGCAACCATCGGCAACTAATGAGACTTTGCCGTCGTGCCTTCCTTTGGTTTTTGTTTTGGTTTGTTTGTTTGGTTGGTTTTTTGTGAGATTTTGGGGGGGGGGGGAGTTTTTCGGTTTGGTTTTTTTTTTTTGTTTTTAGTGGTGCGGTTTTTTTGTGTGGATGTTTGCTTGTTTATTGGGGGTTTTGTTTGTTTGTTTTTATTTGGTTTGGTTTTGTCCTGTTTGTTAGCTGAAGAACCATGGCAGATTTCTTGCTATTTTTTTCCATTAAAAACCAACTTATGTAATGGTTATCTCAGTGTGATTCAGAGATCTGTGTACAGGGCTAATCAATCCATGACTGTAATATACATACAGGCTCCCAGGGACCCAGTAATGAACTCTGGCATTGACTGAGGAGGAAGATTGTTTTAACAGTATTCCTTGGTGAGCTGTTAAAATACTGGAACAGTTTCCAGTACTCCAGTATGCTTAAGCATACACATTTATACACATTTCCCACCCTGCACTAAGGATATTCCACCACATACACTGTGCAGCCTTGTTTGTGTAGTTAACAAAGGAATCCTTGACCTCAGCTTTCGAGACGGAGTATCTGGCAACACTGAAATTACCTGGAAACTACAAGAAACAGCCTTTATTCTTGTAGTTTGATAACGTAAACGTCAGTATCGACTAGTTGAGTTTTTGTTTTGCATCCGGTTTTGGGCAAAACTTGGAGCCGTGGAACTCTGAAACACTTTTACACTTAGCTACCCTGTTTGCAGCATGTAATAGCTGTTGTTTTGATTTCCCTGGAGGAGGCAACTGTAGGGAAGATGGCTTCTGTGGTCTCTCTCTGTCCTCTCAAGCGCCCGTGATCTCAATTCAGCACTCTTCGGTAATTTTCCTTACGTTGCGCATGTTGCTTCTCTGCCATCGTTCCAGCAACGCCACTTGTCTACCTGGCTGCTGCCGTTCCGCTGGCCCGGCTCCGTTGCCGGGTTCCCGCCGCACCTCCCGACGTGGTGCGAGCGAACGCGGGGCTTTCCCCCAGCGCGGGCCGGGCAGCGCGGCTCGCGAGGCTCCGCAGCGCGGCTGGATGCTGAGGGCCTTGCGGCCTCTCCCTCCGCCGCGCCGGCTCCTCCCATGCGAGCACTCGGGGCGGAGCTGCGCTTGCTGCAGGAACCTGTCCTTTAAGAGCCGCCTCCCGCCGCTGCTCAGCCCTGAGCCGCGCCCGGTGCCGCCATGGTCTCCTGGATAATCTCCCGCCTCGTGGTGTGAGTGCGTGCGGCCGGGGCGCGGGGAGGTGTGGGCCGCTGCGCGGGGCCCTTCCTCGGTGGTCCCTCGGGGGCCGCGGCCCAGAGCGGGGCTCTGGCGGTGGCGTCAGTGCTGTCCCTGGGACCCCACGCCCGGCAAGGGGCGACTGGGGGGCGGGCGCCCTCGCGAGTGGCTGCGGCCGCAGACGGCGGGGGTTCGCGTGGGCTGCTGCGGCCCACGGGCGCTGCCGCGGTGAGGGCGGGTGAGCCCCGCCCGGAGACCGGCATCACGCCGGCACCGGCATCCCAGGGGGAGTGCCCGCCACTGCGGCCGGGGACGGTGCGGGGCGTCGCGAGGCGCTGAGGGGTCTGTTCTTCTCGTAGGCTGATCTTCGGCACCCTTTACCCCGCGTACTCCTCCTACAAGGCCGTGAAGACGAAAAACGTAAAGGAATATGTGAGTACGGGCGCACCGTGCCGGCGCAGCGCCCGCCTCGTCCCTCGCGGCCGCCTCGAAAGCTCCCGGCCTGTCCCCGGGACGATGGCACTCCGGCTCCGCAGGGACTCGGATCAGCCAGGCCGCCCGAGCAGCAGCTCCAGTCGTCTCTGGAAAAGCTGCCAAGGATGGGTGCTTACTGAAATGGGAGGTTTCAACCCGTAAATGTGGGCTGCATTTTCTCAGGGGATGCTAAGTGAGGAAGGGAAAGTGGGGGAAACGCTGCAGTCTGGAAGCATATGAAAGTCCAGGACAAGTTCTTTCTTGTAACTTTATCCTTGCTTTGTGTCCTTTACTGCTTCTTCAGTACTATTGTTTTCTTCCAAAGAGTTGAATGATCCTGCTTGGTTTGTGGCTTCCTATCAACTTTGCTTGCGATCAGTTTTAGATGTTGGTTAAAACTTCACTCTCCTTCCCTTCTGGAACTGTTTCCCTCTCTTTGTCTACACCCTTGCTTCAGTTACCATATTAGCAACAACAGATTTTTTTTTTTGTAAGGTAGTGTGTTGCCTTCTTACAGAAGCAATGTTCTAAGTGGATCACTTGAGACAAGACCTGTGGTGTGGAAAAGTATGGCACTAATTTTTGGGTTTTGTTTAGTGAATCAATGGTAGAGGTTTCCTGAAGTAGTTAGTCTGGATTGCTGCAGCAGAGTGGTTCAAGAAAATTTATTTTAACTGCTAAAACTTCCATATTAATTATTTTTCCTTGAGAGGACTGCATCAGAAATAAGCAGTTAGATGTTGGACTGCCATCTGTCTAATTCACTTACATTTGAAACACTTCTTCCTTTTCAACACAAGTGGAAAGATGGGAGAAAACATAGCAGAAGGGGCAATATCTATTCAAAATGTTCTTCATGTGAAAAGTTGGCAGAAAACTTCAATGCTGTACTGCCCATTTTGAAATCTAGCTCTTTTATGTGCTGCTGCTTGCTCATGGTGCTTAAGAACCAGCATTGGTTAGGGTTTGGCGATGGAGAAAGGTCTTAGAGGTGTATCTGTGCCTAAGTGGCGTATTGAAGCTTGACTTGACACAGACAAAGCTACCACAAACAGTTCGTAGTGACATCAGAGTACAGTGCAAATTTGCTGTTCTCTACCACCATGATAAAAATTCAGGATAAATTCTTGATCAGTTGTGGCAAACAACTTCTAGTAGCTCAGATTGTCATAAAAGCAATTTCTTTCTTTTTACATGTCGTCTTCAGCATTGGTCAAGTCTAAGTTCCAGTTATGCTTTTGCATTTGCTGAATTTGTTTAGGTTCTTGGTGCAAGTTGGAGAGACTATATATGTGCCTGAAGCTGGTCATTATCAGGGTGAGCAGCAAATGACTCCTGACTCCTTTTAGTAAATTGAAAAAAAAAAAAAGCAGCTTCATTCAACCCTCAGTTTTGGAAGGTGTTTGTAATCTGTCATAAGAAAAAAAATAGGGCTTCTTCCCATCTGCTTTCTGCTCTTTTAGTTTCTGGTCATCTGCAGGGACTTCTGAAATTAGAAACAGGATCCTTCTAGTTTGTATAGGAGCTATACTTCTTTTTTTTCTTTGGCTTTAGAGCAGAGGGTGAAGGGTGCCAGAAGGAGACAGAGGCAAGAGACCTGTGTCCAGTATCAAAGATGTGAACATGAAGTTTATTTTAACAGTAACAAAACAATGTTTTCTGTTCTCAGTTCATATTCTGAGCATTCTGTTAGCAGAGTGAAAAATAAGCACAAAGCTTACACTAAGGCTGCCCACAGTGACCCCTTTTGAGTGACATCTACTAATATATGTAAATACAATAGTTTTCACTAAGAAAAAGGAGACACTGTAAATTCATTGCTTTGTATTTCAGCCCATTTAGAGACAAAATGTCAGCTGGAGATCAGTCAGGATCCTTTTTTGAGTTCTTTAATGAACTCCTATCTAATCTCTTGGATAGAAAAGTATCTTCTGCACAGTTTATCATCTTACTATTCACAGCCTTTTCCAGACGTTTCATGAAGATGAGCAGCACAGATCTCAACACTGATTCCTGTGGGATTCCACTGGTAACTTTCCTCATTGTGAGAAGTGGCCATTTACTTTTATCCTTTGTTTCCTTTTTTTAAACCAATTGTTAATCCTCAGTAGTCCCTTCATTTTTATCCCTGACGATTTTGTTTCTTTAAGTGTTTGTATAGAACCTGTTAGAAACTATTTAGAAACTTCATATACCCTTGCCCTTTAAGGAAAGCACTATAGCTGGCACAGTCTTATGGAAACCTAAGAGTTCTGCTATACTTGTGATTTTTTTTTTCTGAAAAAAGCCCTTGATCGTTGTTTTGTTACATATATGCAGGTATTTGCCGATTGCTTTTATTACTATTATTGCCTTAATTTTGCCTAATGCTGAAGCAGGATTTACTGGTGTATAGGCTTTCTGAAATCTCTCACCCTTTTGGATCCTTTTTTACAAACTTAGATTTATCATTATTCACACGCTTCTTCATACAAGAGCTGATTCACATTGCTGCACCGAGGACTTAATCATTCTTTTGGAAAAGTTGCTTTACATTAGCTGAATGACACCTGGTCCTGTCCAAACTGATGATGTAAGAAAAAAATAAAAGGCAGGAGAGAGCCACACAATACAAGTTTTTGCTATTTTCTGTTGTGAAAGAGAGAGTTTGCAGTAAAGTGGAAATAATTTGGATTATTAACCACTCATTCACTGTATTAGAGCAGCTGGAGGCAGATTAATTTTCTTTTATGAGAAACTTGTGGAGGATCTTTCAAGAACAAATCACCAAATTTTCCAACACATGCAAGGTTGGGGAAATACCTGCTTTTATAGTATTTGCTGTAACAAGGATTGTCAACATGTCATTATTATATGAACATAATTGTTCATGTAATTTTAATAGATTGATTAATGTATGGATTTAGTATGTGGCATTTCCCTGATTCAGTTTATTTCTTTTTTTCCCATTCTTGATAATACTAAGTGTGTTAAATTGCTTTTAATTGAGGTGTCCTCTTCATTTATCTGCTACTTATGCTCTTTTTTAATTCTCAACAGGATAGAAAACTAGCCATTTCCCTTATAATTCAGCTGACTCTTCTTGAGGAGTAAGCTGAATGAATTCTTAGCTTGTAGCTGAGAAACCAGTTACCAAAACAGCAGTGTGCATCTGTGTTTGTTAGGGGGGAATTATTTTGTGCTTTGAAAGAAATACTGCCCCAGATAAGGGTGTGAGGAAGTAGAGACATAGATAAAAGGCATCCAAATGTGTCATAATAGTACATACATATACTCTAAACCGTAAACAAGACGGTTAGGTTGATGTGGCATGTTCTTTGCTTTTTTTACCTCAGTGAGCCTTTATTTAAAAAGAAAAATTAATTGCTTGTGTGATTTCTGGGAGTAATGATTAAGGCAAAGAATGCTTACTAGTGAGTTAGCACAAAATAATATGTTTCTTGGTTTCTTGTTTTTCTTTTTTCCTGAGGAAAAACTTTACATCAGAAAAATACAGGGCTGCAGCTGAAACTTAAGCTTTTACATATGTGCATGCATATATATTTCTTTTATGGTATTCATGATATATGGAAGAGCGTAACTTCTTAAAGTGAACGGATAAATCCTTTTGGATAGGTCATTTGTGACCTTAACGCTGTTGCACCATAATGTTGCTCCAGGACATGCATTCATCAATGTATCTGTATGTGTTTATTTAGAGCACAGTAATCCTACATGTTTTCTCAGACCAAAATGTACCATTCAGTATGTGTCCATTACAGATTTTATATGCCTTCTTTTTGAATCTGTCTTAATGTGTGGAGATGAGTCATTTATAATGAGAAGACATTTTACTTTTTTTTCTGGGTTCTGATGTATGTCCATTGAGTGACTGCTCTTTTGCAGGTGAAGTGGATGATGTACTGGATTGTGTTTGCCTTTTTCACCACTGCAGAAACACTCACAGACATAGTTCTTTCTTGGTGAGTTCCTTACTGGCGCGTTGTGGGGGGTTTTTTTGTTATTGCTGTGTCTTTGTTTTGGTTTTTTGCCTTTTTTTAAGCAGAGAGGAGAAGTGTTAGGATGCTAAGAAAAAAAAACTCTTGTCTCCTTTAGGAGTTTTCAGTCCCTGTGAAGAGTTGGCAGGTTTCGAGATACTGTGGGTAGTAGCTGCCATCTTAGCTGTTTCAAGTCCTTTGCTTGCAGAGTTAGGGTAAATGCACACTATCTGTAAAAGAATCTTCATCCATTCATAATGTGAAATATTTTTGAGAAGCTGTTGATGTGAACTGGTACAGTTTGAAAGATGATAGTCTAAAAGACACCTTAAAAATGGTAAAAGGAAGGGATCTCTTTTGCTTTGACAGCCTTTTATGTGGAAAGAACAGATCACACGCATGTCAGTGCTGTGAGTGGTTTGCATGACGAACTTCGCTTTCCCTAGGAAGGGTGGGACAGACTGGAATAGAGGAAAGCAGATTCTTACTCCATTCAGTGCTCTGTGTCATGCTTGGCAATATGGAGGCCTCCAAAAATGACAATTCAATGTTACAGGGCTTGAACTGAACCTTTGAAACAGGGTTATCTTAAGTTGCCTCATTGCTTTAGTGTTTGAGCTTTGCATATATCTGTGAAACAATGTTAGTCAAGAGTTTCATCTTAGGAATCATGAAGTACTATACATGCCTTATGAAAGTGCTCAGCAGCTTTGTTTCTACCTGCATAAAATCTGAAAAGCAGACAAAGATCGAAAAAGTGTAAGAACTTCAGCTTATTCACATAAAGGACTTCTGAAAACGGAAGTTTCTTCCTACTAATTGAGTCGGTGGAGTATTTGCATTCACTTGTTTCAATCTCTGCTATTGTTATCTTCTCAGACTTTATTGGGTAAGGGTTAGAGGGGACGGGCATACGTTCTGCCTGCTCTTTTTCATTTACACTGGCCCTGCTTTTGTGTCTTATCTGAGGAGTACCTGTTGGAAGTTTCAGAAACAGCCATCAGCTTTAGCAGCAATGTGACATTACTAAGATACATAGTTGAAAATTTTAGAAATTGACTAGGGAAACTAATGTAATATTAATGTCCAGTGGATGCTCTCTGAAGAAACTTCAGAATGATGAGAGTAGCTATCAGATTGTAATTTGGTGTGTTTGCAGGGCTGAGAGATGCCCTGTTTATGGAGTTTTCATGGCTATGGATGAAAGACTAAATGATACTCGAAGAAGGTATGTCCTAGGATTCTAAAAAGGGTTCTGCTTTTCTGACCTGAATAATTGATTCTCGTTTCTGAGCCTTTACCTTGCCTACACCCTTCCTGCCTGTGCTGCTCTCTGCTAGTTATCTCCATCTGTCACTGTGCTGATCTTGATTCCAGTTCTCCATCTTTCTCTTTCTTCTTCTTTTTTTTTTTTTCTTTCCTCTTTCTCTCAGGTTTCCCTTTTATTTCGAGCTGAAAATCGCATTTGTGATTTGGCTGCTCTCCCCTTACACCAAGGGCTCCAGTGTCCTCTACAGGAAGTTTGTGCACCCAACGCTCTCCAATAAGGAGAAGGTACTTGCTTGTTGTTGGAAGATACTGACCTGTCTGGGAATTGGTTGACTTCTAATTCAGTTATGCCACAGTAAAAACTGAAATCAGTGAATCTTGCTTGTGCTGACCTTAGTGAATGTAGAATGATTCTGTGCCTGACAATGATGTCATACTGCAGCTTACTGAAGATTGCAGTGTAGCCAATAGTTTGCCTAATGCTTAGAAGGCATGTTTGGCTAACCCACTGTCATGAGCCCTTACAGTCACTGTCAGTAGTTAAGCCTTTTGAATCATGATAGGAGGAGCACATTCTGTAGCCAGTCTGTTTTTTCACATTGTTGGTACAAGCAACTGCTTTGTTTCAGTAGTTGTAATTTGGAAATAGCGTACTGTATTCTAAAGCTGCATTTACATGTTTCCTGTAATTAGCAGAGAAACTCAGGTTAGGTGATCAATGACACCTGATGCTAGTAGTCTGAAAAAAGAGTGTCCAGATGAGCTTTGTGTTTTTAAGGATGATGATGGGGAAACTTTGATCATGTTTGTAATGAGCAACTAAAATGCCATGTTCTATGTTGCATTCCTAGGAAATTGATGAATACATTACTCAGGCTTGTGACAAGAGCTACGAAACCATGATGCGAGTTGGCAAAAGAGGGTTAAACCTTGCTGCCAATGCAGCAGTTACTGCAGCTGCAAAGGTAATGCAGTGCCTTCTGTAATATTCATGAATTCTCCCGCAGT
This sequence comes from Motacilla alba alba, assembly GCF_015832195.1. Taxonomy (NCBI): domain Eukaryota; kingdom Metazoa; phylum Chordata; class Aves; order Passeriformes; family Motacillidae; genus Motacilla; species Motacilla alba. The sequence goes on from NC_052028.1 coordinate 18,277,135, forward strand.
TTATTTTTGCGTACCAGCAGTTAGGTGCTGTGGGTCTGTTAGGGATACTAGTACTTGTTTGGCAGCAACCTACTTTTCCTTCCTTCCTTCCAGTTTGCCCTGCAGGTAATCCCATCCTTTGACTTAGAAAAAGTAGAGGGGGAGTGGAGTGGATTTTGCTTTAACCTCTTACTTGTTGTTTTCCCTTCTCTGTTTTTTTCAGAGTACCCTAATGGGGAATAGGGCACCTTTGCTCCTCTTCTGAGTGAATGATCCCATGTCAGATGGTCTTGGTGAGGTGCCTTTCACCCTAATTTTATGTCCTCTTAGGGCCAGGGAGTTTTGTCTGAGAAGCTTCGAAGTTTCAGCATGCAGGATCTCACTCTGATCCGAGATGAAGATACTGTGCATATGCGAAGCCGTGATCCTCAGCTGCACTCCTCTGGTGCGAGTCTTCTGGAAACTATTGAAGACTCAGGTACAGAGCACCTGCTGGGCCATTGTATGAGACCTCAGATTGTGAGCCGGGGGGCTTCCCTGAGCTTGGGTCTCAGAAAGGAGTACAAGATTGTAAATTATCTGGGAGAAGTTGCATTGTCTTCCCTAGAGCCTTCTCATTTAATATACATCTCTGTACTTATCCCATAATCATTATTCAAGGTGGTCTCTCTGTCATGTGTTCCTTGAGGAAGGGCCATGTTAAACCTCATGAGATTCTTTAAAAGTATTTGCTAAAACTTTTGCTCTTGTTCCTTAGCTTCCTGTTACTCCTCAGGAGAGGAGAGCAGTGTGGCACATCGGTCTAATGGAACCCCATCAGATACTAGAACAGACCCATCAGATGAAGATGCAGGAGACAAGCTTCCTAAACGTACTCAGAGTCTCAAAACTCCTAAAAAGGTGATGAAAGCTGAAGTGAGTTGGTGTATAGATAATTTCCAGCACTGACATTGATTTGTGAGCTTGGTTGGAAGGCTCTAGCTTTATAGTCTCAGCATTTAGAAGCTGTATATATAAATTTTGTTGGACTGTATTTTCTAGTTGAGTCGTACATCAGAGGACTTGTCATCTACTTGGTATACTTGTCTCTAGCTTTTGCATTTTTATCATGCCTGTAAGCCTCTGTCATGAGCCAGAACCCAGCTTTTCTTTCATTTGGATTTTGTATTGAAGGGTGGAGCATTAGATATTTTTGACGTGTTTTGTTGACAATATCTTTTTTTCTATCGTCTACGGTCTGAATACATAATAGTGACATTTATCCCTGGGACAGCCACTTTCTCTCAATCTAAATGCAGCAGTTGTGTACCCTCTTAGGCCTTCCTTGACGTTTACACATTAGGCATGGGAAATTACACCAGTCCCCACCTACCCCATTCCTAGAGTTTGTTCTCGAAGTTTGAGTAACTAGTCATTGCTCAGTTGTCTCCTTATGTTCACATGACGACCCAAGGTATTTACAGCCATTCAGATGGGACATGAGATGCCTGATTTCTTATTATTGAAATAAACCAAACACAAAAGTAAATGCAGTTGTGTCCAAGAATCACTTGAGCTTAGCAATCTTTTTTCTAGGTGTTCTCAGGTGTGTTTTGTAGAAAATGCTTTTTGAGGTACTGCTTTCCAGGTCTTCACGCTTGCTTGAGTGTTTCTTATGGTTTGATTTGTACATGATAAAATGTTTCTCCCTTTTTATGAAGTTGGGGGGTCCTATTTGCTTGATTCAACTTGGACTTCTAATGTTATTATTTTTATCTAAGATAAAGAATGCTATATAACTGACTCACATTGTTGAGCTATTCAGGCTAAAATAGTTTGAAGGAAAGTAATTGCTTAGGGCATGATTTTAAGTTGTACTGTTAACCTGATTTTACGGTGTACGGAAAACCTTTGCATGTGCTAAAGTGCTCCTTGTAATAGAATCACAGAATAATTGAGGTTGGAGGGGTTCTCTGAATTCTCCTGGTTCAAACCCACTGCTCGTGTAGAACCAGTTCCCAGGACCAGGTCCAGGTGGCTTTTGATTTTTTCCAAGAATGGATATCTCTGTCCAAAGATGCGTTTTAATTTAACTAGGATCTTTCTATGGCTTATTTCTGAGTTGACCCCTCTTCTTTCTTGTCTTCTGTATTAGACAGGAGCAGGGAAACAAGAGGCTCAAAATTTGAGTGGAAGCTTCCTAGTGAGGACTTTTCAAAGTGAAATTATGAAAAGACAGAAAGAACTCATCTATGCCATTTGTTGTGAATACAGAAGTACCGATAAAGCCCTTTGCATGCACGTTGGTATCTATGCTCAGATTGTTGGGTCTTTGGGTCAGATGCAGGACTTGTAGGAGGTCTTTGACTGAGATCTCTGACATTGCCAGCCAGGGCTGAATGCATCATAGATGAATAAATGTGCTCTTCTTACCAATAGCTAGAATGAAAGACACAGAAGTCAAGTGTGCAAATTAGTTCAGGATGTTTCTACAGCTTTCAGAGAACTGCACTGGTGATGGAAGTTAAGAAGCAGAAAAGTTGGAGCAGTGAAATGTTATGTGAATGTTACCAGTCAGAAATATCTGTGTTTAACCTTTTGTTTGGACAGCCGGCTTTGATTTTACTACTGTACATGCCTTGCTTTAGAATGCCTTTTCCTGGTTGCTATTTGATGGATATGTTGAGTGATTTATTGGGGAAAAAAAAAAAGAATAGTTAAATAGACATTTTGAGACAACAGATGACATTAATAGGGTCATGTTGTAGTTGTTTTGTCCTGTTTTCACTCTACATTCTTGCATCCTTCTGTTACACATTTAGATGTTAAAATAAACTAGCCTAAGATGCCTCTTTTTATTTCTCCTCAGCTTCCAGTGAGAAGTGTAAAAGCCCGCCCTAAGAAGAAAGCTGCTGGCTCTCTTGCTTCTGGCGAGTCATCCTAAGGCGACCTGCTCCCCCCCCAGCACCTGTCTCTGTCCTGGGATTTGCCTTTCGCTTTTGTGGGGAAACTCTCCAAAGGAAGGGAGCTGAGATTCTTGTACATAACCGATACTGCTTTACAGAGCTCATTCCAAGGCAAGGGGGAGGCTGGGATTCAGAAAGCAGAGTAGAGGATACAAATCCTCAGGAATTTTCTCCTTTTCATCTCTCTGTTGGAGGGAATGCTGATATGTCTGTACATAGCCAGTTGCTTTGGAATTCCCACTGTATAACTCTAGTTGAGAATCTTTGCTGGAAAAACTGACTAGGGTTAGAGACATCCATTGCACAGAAGCTGGAAAAATACTAGACACTGGAGTTCCACAGGGTGGGTGGCTCTCTAAAATGTTTTATCTTGCTCTGGGTATTCTCCTGCAGCTGTGTGTTGTTAAGAAGTGCCCACCATGAGTCGTATTCCTTAAGAATGGACCATACCTGATATGTCCATCGCCTTTGAGAAAGTGACTGAAGTGACGTATGCTGAGTGCTTTGGAACATAAAGGACTGGCTCATGGGAGGTATATGCTAGATTCCCACTGCTCATACTGGAAGATGAAGAGATTGGTTTTTATTTTATTTTTCTGGAAGGTGATATTTTTTTCTGGAAGGGAGACAGTTGGAAAAACTGATAAAGGAAATGTGCTATTACATGCACATTATATGATGGAGTAGATAGGAGTTACTGTTGAGAAGGAAAGTTTGGCATCTCTAAGATTTTGGCTCTTTTTGAAACTGCTTGAATTTTATTTCAGGTTCTAATGCCCACTTTGACTCCTCTGAGAGCATCAGAATGAGGCGAGTCTCATGCAGTTCCATGGCAAGCATACTCGCTTTGCCATTTAGTGGTTGAACTCATGTCATTGTGTTGCTTGTTACTTCAGACAAATTCTTTTATTCTAGCAGATGTCTGGGGAAAATCTGTCTCGAAATACTCTGCGGACATACTTGAGAATTTCAGAAGCCCTCACCTCTCAGCTTTAGGAGAGTCTATCCTCAGGACATAAGAACTGAAACAGTTGATTTATTAACAGTTGAGTTCCTCTAACTTCAGGATTTCGTTTATGGGGGATAAAAAACAGGCACTAGGGCACAATACTGGTGAATACTGATTAATCTGTCCTCTTGCTTTATCCTGCTGCAGCTCTTGCACAGATTTTTTGTCTGACATGTGCCGTGCTTATCAGTGTCCTGAGACTCGAGCAATACCTAACGCTTAGGACAGAAAACTACAAGGAATGTGGAATATGTATAGTGGAAGGGAAATTGTAGTGCTAGAGAGAAAATTTGCATAATGACAAGCCATACTAGACTCTTGAACATTGTTAAGGGGAGAACCCCTGTACACATGCCAGCTGAGCCCATGAAAATTTAGGAGTAGGGTTCTTGTTATCAAGAACTATAATGAGGGTGCACCATTATAGACATGGGTGTCTGAATGAATACTTGATGGTCTTAATTTTCACTGAAATTAGTTATCAAAGGAACCTGGCTCCTACATGCAGGTGTTTGCATCCCATACTTTTGCTGTCACATTTCTGAAATTACAGTGAATTCTTCACAGAGCCCAGTATTTTGCTGTTGACAAGGTATAGAAGCACTTCTGCAGCTAATGCTCCACAAGTATTTCTGTCCTAGAGAATAGCCTTTCAAAAGTTTATAAAGTTGAAGATTAGGACTGAATTTTTTCTTGTTTTCCATTGTCTTGGTTGCAAATTGTTTGCTCTTGAATTCACCAGTTATTTCAGGGAGCCAATGAAGTTGGGTTTACTAGTTTTTGTAGCTTTTAAAAATTTAAACTTTACAGTCCATGTTAGAAACATGCGTCTTGTCAGAAATATTTGTCCTAAATTATCCACAAGGCCTTATCCAGAAGCCAGTAGAAAATCCTTGATTTGGTTCTGCGTTTCATAAAAAACCCCAATTATTTTGTTCTTTTTTAGTTTATTAGCAAACTTCATATTCATGTCTTACTAGCACATGCAAAAGCATGTCCTAAACCAGGAATATTTTCTGTTTCCAAAGGAAATTCCTCTCTCCAGACAACAGATAAAATCTTTCATGGTTATGTGGAAGATGCAATTGTGAAGAATTGCTGTGCTAGACTTTACTGTACTGAGCAAGAGAGAACCATTGTTCTCTATATACCAAGTATGTATATGACCATGTTCCTTGATTTTTTTTTTCAAAAGTTATAATTGTGCCTAGCAAATTATTTATGTAAATCATTGTGGGGGACTTGATTTGGAAGCCGAGTCTCCCCTTGCGCTATTCTTCTTGCCCTTTCCTTGTGCATACTATGTGAAAGTCTACGATTACTGGGTTTCCACAGAGTGACTTTTCAGAATCTTCTCTAGAATTCATTTATTTGTAATGGCTTTTCTGTTTTAAAGCCCAGGAAGAATTTCTGAAGATTCAGTTCTGGTATTTGGATTTATCTTTGTCTTCCTGAGCTGGGGCCTGTGCTAAGTAGCTTTTACTTAGCATTGATGCTTGCTGTTGTTAGCTTGTGGGTAAATATGGGTCAGTTTTACTCTGACTTTTGTTTATACAGGGAAATTGGCTTTTGGTTGCAAAAGGGAGTCTGCAGTAGAGTCAGGGACTATCTAGTGTGTGATACGAAGTTGATGATGTCAAGCAGCAGAACTTACCCAGAGCAAGACCAATGTCTTAGCATGGATACTGTTTTCTTCTTCTAGTACAAATGTGACTGCTGGATTCTGCTTTGCTTGATCAAAGCCACTGCAGATCTACCACCACCCACGTGACCTCTTAGTGAGTTTCTAGATATAGTTCTGCATTGGATGCACTGTCTTGCATAGAAATTCTCTTGTTAATGAGAACGCTGAATGTGCTGTTTTGATAAATGCTTTTATCAGCTGCTGTTCGGTGTTTTCAGCAGGAAATGCTGGTATGTAGTTTCTCTTCAGTATCATCTGTGGGCTTCATCATGCAAGTAAGCAAATGGTTAAATCTTCACCTCGCAGTAGAACCCTGTTGTGTTTGGTAAATGTTTAGAGCCTTTTCCTAATCTGCCTGGCCATAGGGAGAAGTGCAGCAACAGAAAATGATACTTTAGGGTGGGGGCTGAAGAGGGTTGTATGTGTATGTCAAACTTCGTGTGCCTAAAGGTTATCCTAAAATACCTGTACCATGACATACAAAGTTGAAGCCATGACTGCCTTTTGAAAAGAAATGTTTTACTTCCATGCTTTGTAATAGTATGAGTCAAAGTTGTGCTGTTGGAAAAGAAAATACTGAAATGCGGTTTCCTGTGTGAGAAACTTAATGATTTGTTGCATAAAAGGGAAAATGTTTTCTTGTTTGGCAGTAATCCTCCGTGGTGGGTAAGGAATATGAAAATACAGGGGAGACGACTGTCAGGTTTTAAACCTTTACCTAAACATCATTGTTACCTACTTTTTAAAAATTGAGTTTGTCATTCTCCAGATTTACATTTCTGGGACTGATTTCCTTTAGACTAGAATGATTTCCTTGGTAGGTAGAGCATATATAGAGAGAGGGGTGCTGGTGTTCTTAAAATTGCAAAGCTTGTTCTGGGGAAGAACCTGTCACCTTCCCTCATTTTTGTGAATTGATTTCCATTCATTGTGCTTTTGCAGTGCTGGGCTTTTCTTTTGTACATCGCTCTTGGAAGTATGACTCCCTCACAATATACTTCCTTGGAAAGCAAGAGAACCACAACTTTCCAGAAATGGTTATTTATTCTGTGCCATCTTAATCAGCAGGATATTTAGTGCCTTAGGAGAAAAGTAAGATATCTATGGAGAACTGTGCTGGTTCTCTGATCTACACAGAGCATCATATTAAGGAGGCTTACAAGTTAATTGTGAGGTGTCATTGTGTGTTTGAGAGCAGCTGTTGAATTGAGCTGTTTCCTTTCTGTCTTCCGAAGTGGCATATAATGCTGGAAAGTGGATTGCTCCCTAAGAGAGAAGTCTGGGGAAAAAAAGTTGTGTTCTAATGGGGACACTGTATTGTCACATTACTGCTTGCTGGGCAGATGCTGAATGACATCTCTATGTAACTGGTCTGTACTATAGCTTTTCTTGCTTTAGCCACCAGGATTTGTAATGTGCTGTCTGGCTGAAACATCTTGTGGTGCTGCTTTGTGAGTTGTCTTGCAAAGTCAGAGATGTGAAAAACCAGGAAAGCACTGCAAAAGTTAGAGCTTGTAGAACCATAGAGGTGTGAGTTGGAAGGGGCCTCTTGGGGTCATCCGGTTCAACCTCGCAACTCAGTCAGAGCCACCCACTGCCAGTTCCTGTGTTCTGTTTCTGGTCTGGAATCTGCTGAGTTTAATGTTTAAGAGCTGATAATAAGTGCAGAAATGCATATGCTGTATGGGAATGTGTTTCAGTGTTACTGAGGAGAAATGTTTCCTGGTCACTTTTCATCTGGAATTTGGCTCTGTTGCAAGACACTATGAACATAATTCATTATTATGTTCCTTATAGGTATTGTTAAAAAGCCTAGAGGCCTCAAAAAAGATCTTGAGGTATGCTGAGTAAATTGTGAAAACAGTTGGTTTTAACAGTCAATGGAGACAATAACTGCATAGCAGCTAAGAACCTTTCCCGTGAGATAAGATAGATAGATAGATAGATAGAAAGATAGATAGATAGATAGATAGATAGATAGAAAGATAGCGTTAGAGTAGAAAATGAGCTGTGTATGTTACAGAGTTGTCCAGTAAATAACAGCTAACTTTCTGAGCCTCAAGCAGCACTTAACCTGTGCATTCTACAGATGAGAGCTTGATTTCTTTTTTGAGCCTGATTTCTCGCTTGGAGCTCTGTCTCCCTCCCTTCCCACTTTGCTTCCCCCCGCCTCCTCATCCCTTTCAAACTGGGTTTGAACTACATGCATTAAGAGTCTTCAAACTTTCATCCCTTCAGACCAATAAAGTTTTACTTTTACCTCAGCAGGCAACTGATCTGCAGGGAGGACCAGATTAATATCAAGTATCTCTCGTCACTTTTGTAGATATGTTACACTGGAGAAGCACTAGCAGGAAGCTTCAAGAGGATATATTTGCCTGGGAAATTCTACCCTCTGTTCCCTGCTTAAAGCCTGCATTTTTGGGTGAACCAAATGCTGGACTTAGCTATGCTCATATACAGAGTTATCTGTAGAATCCCACAATTCAATGTCAGAATTTCCAGTGCTTATTTCTGATGATAACAGATGATTAAAATAATACGAAGTGAAAAGAAACAGTGGCAACTTGGTGTTTTTTGTTGGTTTTTTTTTTTTGCAAATTTGCAGGTAAATTTAGGTCATTGCTATTTGTATGCCTAAAATCTTTGCCTAAAGCCCCTTGCAAGCTATCTGTTCCTTTCTTGCTCTCTTTCTGAGCTCCTGTTCTTCTGTGAATTGTTTATGTTTTTTATGTTTACTCTTATTAAGCAAGGGCTGGCTTCCATTTTACAGACTGTGGAGACTTGAAATATATAGTATTAGAGCTGTAATTTAGCCTTTTTTGTTATTTAAACCTATGACCTAGATTGATACATGTAACTGGTACAACAAGGCCTAAGGCTAGATTCCCAAGTGGAATGTAAGCAGCTATTGCAAATAGCATAGTTTGACATATTTCCCTTTTCTTGCAGTGGATTCTGGCTGAAATGTGCTTACTGCAGACCCTTTGGACAAGAGCATTCTGTCAGCATTTAATCAGATAATGTTAGTAACATTTGTGGGAATAATGCAAAAATAAGTGAACACTAAAGGAGCAAAAGCTCAAGTCTTCTGTAATATATAACTGTCTGAGACTGTAAAACACTAAAGCATTTCTGGCAGCAGTGGAAATGGATTGCTATACTGACTTACAAAGGTAGGGCATTCAGTCATGGTCCTTGCAGCAGGTTTGGGAGGAAAGTTAGTCTGGATGGTAAGCATATAAAGTTTTACATAGCAAGGAACTAAGTTTTTATCACAAGTAATGCTTAGTAACTTACCAAAAAGAAAGAAGTCAAAAAATTTGACTAAAATTATAAAATGGAGAGAAATGTTCCTGATTGTCAAACCTAGTATTGAATATAAACTTTCTGTGTTTGTGTTTCTGCCTTATTTGGGAAGGCACTGCATTAATGAACTCATCATTTCTGACTCCTCTCTTAGATTATTTCTGAAATGAATCTCAAATTAGAGATGCTTGGGTTTGACACAGCATTTTAACATCCAAGTCCCTGTTAGCACAGTGCTTATCTAAAGGCAGTACGGCACTAGGAGGGTTGTGAATTACTTTTTGTCCACTAGAGGGTATAAGCATAACATAAAACCACTGAGCATGAGAGCAGAGACACGTCTCGTAACAATTAGTTCAATTATGGCAGTTGAACAGCAATATTTCCTAGGTACGAGTGAAGGTCCTCCTTGGGGGTGAGGGGGAAAACAAGCTGGGGCTCTAATACTATTAACCTCTGAAAAGGCTATTCTTGGCATTCTGATTGAGCCACTGTCCAGTCAGGCTTGCTGAGACAATAGCATTACAGAATAATTGTCCTCATTTTTAATTGCTGTTGTATATTCAAACCATTTTTTAGCTGTAGGAAGCAGCTCTGAAAACGGCAATGTTTGTGATTCCCCCCCGTCCCCGCAGCCCTCTTCCCCCTGCCAGCTTTTGCAATTAACCAATTGCTGTGTGTTGCTCTACTTTATACTCTGAATTTTAGTAGTATTTCCTGGTAAGGATGAGTATTTTCTTTCAGTTGGGTATGTTTTCTCTGAAAAGAGAAGGAATTATAATCTAAAAATACAGATGTATCTAATGTTACTATGGTAATTTGTGACCATGGCAACAGAGAGTTAGCATTCTGAAGAACAGACACAGATTTGGTTGGTTTTTTGGTTGTTTGGTTTTTTGTTTGGTTTTTTTTTTAAGTCAATTAATGGTGCACACTTTCACAAAATGAACATGGCTTTTCATATTTGTTAACCATACAGGATAATATGAGTCCATGGGATTTTGACGTTCTTACATGGAAAAGCTGATGTTAGAACATAATGTAACTGTATGAGATTCTTTCCAATGTTGAGAAATTCTTTTACTTGCAACAGCATAGATGGAGACTTGCAGACTGAAGGAGGATCCAGGACATACCAGGAGCTTTCTGTAGGAAAGAGAAATAGAATCTAGAATAGTCCTGGGGATTCTTCAATGTCAGACTTCGGGGGGGAAAAAAAAAAAAGAATAAAATATATTCAGTATGTTTCTATTTTTCCATCATATGATCAGCCTTAGGTAAACCAACACAGTGCTTTTGGCAGGTGCTAAATTTCAAGTATGAGTGGTGGATTGCCCTGACATGCCCCATCCCAAGAGCATGTAGTGCATTCTACGAAACATTTAGTAATGACTTAAAGAGTTATAGGAAATTAACTTATTATTGAGGGAGGTAGGAATGGGCTTTTTGTGGCTAAGCCTTCCTCCTTGTATGTAGTGTATTTATCTCTGCCTGTATAGAGCTAACATAAAGGCTCTCTACTGTCAACACTCAATGTTGGTTTTATAAGGAGTGTGCTGATATAAGTTTAGCCAAAACTAAACCACAGATTTTTTTCCCAAGCTTTTCCTTTTTCCTAGGCTCTCTTGGGGAATCTAGCAACTGAATGGAAATTATAACATTACTGCTATTGCTTGCTTATTTGGGGCAATGAATATATTGAATTAAATAGAATTAAGCAGCATTTGATAGTTTAATTTTTGTAAAAGCCAGCTGTTGTGACCGTTCTGTATTTACCACAAGAATATGGTTAACTGATGCCTGGAGCCATTGTAGTGCAGGAAGGCTATCGCCTCCGAAAAGGGAAAGAAGAGAAGAAGGCCAACGCAAACTGAATTGGTTTAGCTAGTGCAGTCTCCTGTTTCTGATACTGCTCAGTTTATTTGATGACCAGAGGGTAGCTTCGTTATGATACTGTCACCTTTTTACCCTCACCTTTTTACCCAAGTGCTGAAGCACAGTGGTGTTAAATGGCTGGGTTAATGGAGTTTTCCTAAGAGGAGGAGTTGTTGAAATTCTGTCACTAATTTTTGTAGTCATGGAGTTTGGTCACTTGCTGCAGTATAATGACTTAAATGTATAGAACCTAAGTCTTGTGTTGTGCTTTCCTTAATACCCAGACTCTTAGGTATCTTTTAACAGTCTCTTTTTTGAAGTGCCTATTTTAAAGGGCCCATTGCTTATCTTCCATTTCTATCCAGAGTATAATACTGTCGTGGTTTGAGAGAAAATGAGTTTTTGAGAAGTAGTAGTGGTCAAATCAATAGGTGATAAAAAAAAAGGTTTTATCAATGCAGATGTGCTCTCATTCGACAGGGTGGCAACTAGTCCTTATTTCTCTTCTCAATTATTTTGACATTTCCACTTGAAGTGGCTTTCCTGGCTAAGTTCCCTTGTCACGTATCACGGTCCTACACATGGAAAGACAGCCCTTCTGTTGGGGTTAGAGAGTATTTGGAAAAGCTTATTTTACTATGTCTATTTAGGCTGTATCAACTTGCTGAAGATTGCTGATGAGACTAAAAAGGCATCATCTAAGGACTAAATTTTGAACACTACTTCTTGCTACTGTCTCATGTGGGTCTCTCTGGTAAGTGGTACTCCCAGGAACAACTGATCACAAGTCTATGATGCCACCTCTAAAGAAAAAGTTGCTGTGATAAGGCTTAGTTATTGATGTGGGTGGGGGAGAAAGGTTCCGGAGGCTATTTATTCACTTTATTTCCAGTTTATTTTGACAGATAAATGTCTCAGATACTTTGAATTTAAATCTGTATGTGTCATCAGAATAGGCTTATATATTTATTAGTTGAAGGTATGGCTTTTTGTTTTTTGCTAGTGAGTTTACATACCCTTCCTCCCCCGTCATGCCCCAGTTTCTTGCTACTGATGCCTGTGGATATTATCTTAAAAAATGCTGTTTTGTTATCTTTTCAAATTGTGTTCCTAAATCATTTTAGTTAATCTTCATGTCTTACGTGTTTAGTCTTCTGCCTGTCCCCCTCTCCATTGCTGAATAATAACTATATGAAAATGAACACAAAGTCCTGCTATTTCTGCTATGCAAAAATAAGGCAAACTTTGGAAATCTGGTTTGTCCTGGCATTATACAGGAACATAAAGGTTCCTCACTCTCAGGTTGTGTCTGCTTCCCAGCTGTTAACTGAGGGCTTGGATACATATCACAAGTGTATTTGTTAGGTGCCCTTTTTGTTCGTGCAGAAAACTGTTGCTGTTAAACATCTAGGAGACCTACTTGAATTGTAATTGCAAATAACTTTTGGGAAGGACAGAGGTTGGAAAGCATTCATATGTGCAAAGTTAGAGAATGGTGAATATCTTTTTCTCAGTCTATGTGCAGAAGCATAAATGTTTAATCAGTACTATACCTAGGCATGAAACATTTGAGTCGTCAGGAAATAAAAATTGTCTTGCAGAGCCGGGTAGCAAGAACTCAGCTTACTTACTGGAAAACCTGTGGTACAGACAACAGGTGGAGGGTATGTGAAATTACAAGGTAAAAATGGGCCGTGAGAAGAATTTTCTGTTAACAGTTGTTCTTCCATAGACCCAGCTAGCAGGTTAAGTGGGTAGTAGGGAGCTAGCAGTTGTAGTGGCTGGGATAAGAGAGGAAGTCAGCTAGCAGGGTTCTAGTGGCATCTGGTGTTTTGGTAACATAAGTCTGAAGCTGATGAACTGTGGTCTCTAGCTAGAACTTCATAACAGTAGTAATGGACTGAGTGTCTATTTTGGATTGAGTTGAAATCCTTTTTGGCTTTGAAATTCAGCTTAGTGGTTTTTCTCCTCCCCAAAGTAGACTCTTGTGTAGGTGGAATCTTTCTCTTTTTACCCCCTTGCTGACAGTTTTTCGTGCCAATGCAATGAATCAAAGAATCATAGATTGGATTGAGTTGGAAGGACCCTTAAAGATCATCTAGTTCAACCCCTACTGCCATCCTCCCAACTCTGTGGATGTCCTTGTGAAGGAAGCAGATTTTCATGTTTCAGCCAGCTCAGATTGGCCATTCCTAAACTCAGCAGTTGAAACCTGAAGTGTTTGTACAGTAAATAGAAAGTGTTTGACTGTATTTCTAGGCATATGCAAAAATGATGTGGTTATTTTCCTCTTTGTGTATGTCTGTGACATTTCATATCCCCACTTGCTCCAACAGCAGTTGACCTGTGCAGAATGATTACAGGAGCAACTGCACTGGGTTTGGACTTTGAGTTTACCTGTTTATTTGAATCACTGGCAGATCTTGAGGCTAAGCTTCTTCTTCTCTTGGGCTGGCAGGCTCCAGTGGAAATGACCACTGAATTTGTGAGTCGCTAGCCCTAATCAGTTTTTTCCTTATCTTTCATGAAACTCTGACAAGCAAGGAACATTTTTCATCAAAGTGACCTCACAGAAATCTTAATTGCATCCTCCTTTAGTTTGAGTATTACTATGCACCTTAAAATTTTAGCATAGTTTGTTTTTCTAACTGCAGGAAAAAAAAATAATTAAACATGGGAGATATATTTCACACTGCTTTTGAAAATGCAGCTTCTGCTTTCTAATGAGTTACCTAATACACTGTGCAGTGAAATTTCCATCCTTTCCCTTGTAATTGCACACAAACTCATTATTTTTAGCTTTATTTGACAGATTGGTAAAATTAAGCCATTTGAGAAGGGAGGAGGGCTGAACCTTTGTAGAAATTCCAAACAGCTCTGCACTGAATCATCAGTCCCAAGAGCACAGACATTCCATAGAAATGTCAGACAGTCCTTCTGGCATGGTAATGAGTTTTCAGTCATGCTGATTTTAAAGTTCTTGCTCAGCTTCCAATAAAAATTCTTAGCATTCAATAATAGAACAGTTTGAGCAAATCCAAAATCAAGATAAGGATACAGTCCAGATTTGGGCTATTTCAGTCATGAAGTGGGAGGGGAACCTTGCCTCTAGTGATGTGTTTGTGTGTTATTACAATCACACTCCTTTCCTCAGCTTTTACAATCGAGATGAAAAAAATCCAGTAAGTCTATGACTATTCTAACTACTGTGAGACTTTTCCTATTGGAAGATTGTGAATTTTAGCTTACTATATACTTAAGCATTGGTTTGTCTTTCAATACTTGGAAGAAAATTTTGCCTTCGAATTTTCTTTGAAGCAAGATTTGTGCTTTAGTTTGAAATTTTTGTCACAGATCAACCTTGGGAAATAAAAGGAAAAAAATATACGTTCAGGAACAGTAACTTACTGAAGAAGTAGGGTGGGAGATTAGATAGTTAATGTGTGTGTGACTTTTTTTTGTCAAAGGATTTAATGTTTATTGAATGCAATGCAAAAAAACTCCCGTTCACATACCACTGAAGTTGAATGTCTAGAAAGAAAAGGAAGTGCAAATGGGAACGTTAACAGAGTGAGTTCAGTATAGGCACATTGTGTTTCCTCTTATTTAACAAGTACCAAGAGGAGGTGATGTCAAATTCTTGTATTCTATAAAAGTCAGTTCCTTGGGCTTCCTTAGTCAGGGAATAAGAAAAAGTGAATTGACCTGTGTTCATTGCAAGAGCTGAAGGTTTGTCTCCAAGACAAACAGTCTGTAACACCATAATTACTAGCTTGTAGGATTCGTTGTTGCGACATGTCTGAAATTAAATTTTATTAGATTTCAATTCAAGTATTTGCTTTGTTTCATAGCATACATGGTAACTGAAAATGCTATGATAAAGCATAAAAAAATACAAGAGAACAACAACTCCTGCTCTTTCCTCCCTTCTCTCTTCACCTGGAAAATGCAAAAATTCTAGAAGCAACATTACCTGATCTGAGCTACAGACCTGGTCCAGCGTGCATGTAGTACTCTATGGATGCATTGCTGCATATTTGTACTCTACATAACACAGTATTTCATAGATTTGTTATTGTGATTAACCACAGATGGATTTCTCAGTCTTGGTGGTGAGTAACAGTACAAGACAACATGTAATTTGTAAGTCCAGCTAGAAGGGGAAATTGTTTCCTTTAAGAATACTGGTGTCCTTGTACTTCAGCAGTCTTCCACTGGTCTACAGTATTTCTTCATCCTCCTAACTATTTATCTAATACGTCTTGAGTTACTACCAAGTCAGTTCAAAATCTTACTTTCACTTTTCACCTGCCTGCACTTGCCATTCAGAGAAAACAGTGGTGTTTAGCTATGTCCACAAATACAAAACTGTTCTGTAACAAGTACATGCAGTTTTTGCAGCACCTGGAATGAACAGTTTGAGACCAATTGCTTATGAACTGTCAGTGATGGAGATGTAACGGAGCAACACAACATAACTTCTTTGATCTGATCCTAGGACTATGCTCAGTCTATGATAACGTCCTCGCCATCTTTCCTGTGCTAACATTCCTTCAGTGGTCCACATTTGTGGGAGGGTCAGTGTGTCAAGAATGGAAACGAAAGATGGAGGACAATTGTGCGAAGGATACCGGTTAACATAAGAAATTGGCCTTTCCTGGCTCACATATAAAATATAGAAAACTCCAAACAAAACTTGTGCCCCGGGTCAAGGACACTAAACATCAGTTCAAGCTGGCATTTAATGAGATTGGGTTCCTCAGATAATAGTGAGATTGTTTGCTGATATAATGATGTAGTTGTCATGGTTACAAAAGGACCAGGTCCTAAATACAAAGTATCAGAAAGATGAAAATGGAGAAAATCAGTGTCCTAACAGAAAAGATTGCAGAGCAGATAAGATGATTTGGGGATCAGGAAAAAAGAAAGGGAATGGTGGCCACAACTAGGGAATTAAACAGGATATTAGAGGAAAGAAAGTTTAAAGGTAGATAATCAGAGATGTTTGATCCAGAAGCAGACCTTGCAGGAACTTGACATGCTTATGTTTGTAATTAATGAAAATTCTTCAAAGAGAAGTCTGGAAACAATATTCCCTAGCAAAAGTCCCCTTTGGCTTATTCTCTTTGAAGCATTGCACAGTATATCTTAAGAACATACTGTGGAAGACAAAGTTATGTTCAGATACTGAAGTATGGACAGTGAATTTTTCCCACAAGATAGTACAGCTACTGGCATAGGTGAAATATAGAGGTAACTGTAAGATGTTGGACATGAGATTTGCATAGAGTATTCCTGACTCTGCCCTCTCCTGTTGTTGGTTGACGTTTTTGGCAAGTTCCATTTGAAAGATGTAGATCTCCAAGATGTAGCTGTAGATGTAGCTCTGTGTTCTCTGCCCTGGTTTTGAGACAGTAAAGACTTAGATGGCTTTTTTTTTTTTTTTTTTAAGTTGGTGAAAGCCAATTGAACCTTTTGTTCTGATGAAAAGAGAATCTGAGATATTAAAGTGAGCTTTATAGCGGGATGTGAGTTGATATCACAGTGATTCCCTGAGCAAGTGGGTTGGGATCTTCAATTAATTCCTGCAGCAAGATGGGAAATCAAGTTTCCATGGATACTGAGCCAGCAGCAGCACTGACACTCACAGCAATTGCAAGCTTAGTTTCCCTAAAGCTTGCTTCCTAAGGAGGATTTGCCCCCCTGTCCCCCCTGCTCTGTATTCTGTATTTGCAAATTAAAAATTTCAAGACAAATGGACATTTGAGGAATACTTGGAGACAAAATATACCATCATGTGCTTACCTAGAAAATTGTGTACAAGAAATGCAAGTGACTTGCGTAATTTAAAGTACAAGTTGGAAAAACCTGGAAGTAAGCACATCATGAAAGCGGCAGTTAACAAAAAGTAACAGAGATAAAACTGTAATCGTATGGAAACATATTTCATAAAGGCACAGTGATTCTTTTATTGGCACAATATCACAACGGGTTGGTTTGAATCAAAAACACAGTGAAAAATTAAACATTGAAAGGTATGCTGAGGCTGAGTCTAAAATAGTTTGTACCAGCCTCTACTAATAAAGCAAGCAAAACAAAACCAAGGATTCGTCTCAGGTAATTTTTAACTTCGAAACTATTCTCTCTTCATGTTCCCTGACGGTAGTATTTTGCACTCTGTGTCCTTGGAATAGGATTCTTGTCACTGAAATGTATTGAGAGACAATATATTTGACTTTCAGGGAGACCCAGTGTATTGCACATGTTTATTCACTAGACAAACAGAGCCAAAACTGTTAAATTTTCAAATAAAATTGTGGCTGCTCCAGTGGCAGTGTCTTATTACATTTCTGTGCTATCACTAGGAACATTATGGGAAGTGTTTCAAATGTATTAAAATACTGCCATTTTGGAAAGACATTTCAAATACTGGTCAATAGTAGCAAATTCTTTAGACCTTCAAATCTTACTACCTAGAAAAAAAACAACAAATGTCTGGCTAGATGACCTAAACAGATCTTGGATATCAGTAGTGAAAATGTAACACCTTTAATGTAATTCCTACATACCTGATGTTGTATTCAGAAAAAGAAAATTGAACACAGAAGAGGAGTTTGGAAAACTTGTAACAACAGGCAATTTCCTAGCTCGGTGCACAGGTTCAAAGTCATCCATGGCCTCTCCAGTACTTCCCTGAAGCCAGCAAGCCTCACCAGAACGGTGCAAAACAGTCTTTATTACTATAACTTAAGTGCAGCTCAAGCTAGTTACACTGCTCTGTCTGCAACTCTCAAAGCAGGTCTTTTGTTTTAACTTATACAAATGGATGAAAATGAAGGTAGTTGAAAAAGAGGATTAGATTCTTCCATCTGTGATTCCAGATTTTTGACAAAAAACCAAATTTGTCTGAATGATGCACTTCAGTATCTGTAAAGGAATAATGGGCCTAACATTCAGAGTGTATGAATGACAATCTCTAGGAATCTGGCACCTCTTTCTGATCTTGAAAAGGAATAGAATAAAATAAGAGGACAAAGAAGATGTGATGTCAGTAAGATGTTCAGAAGCCAAAACAAACTACAGTCGTTGTAGAAAAAGGCAAGTTCTGCTACTCATCCCTTTCTAACAGAGCTCCAAACCATGATGTGCTGATGAAAATCAGACTAGTTGAAATCGTTATGTATGGGACGTCACAAAACCTGCAGTAGGTATCGGTTAAAAAAGGAAAAGCTCCAAATCACATTTTCAAAATAGAGGTTTGGCCCGGCGCATTGAAAACTAGTATGATTTCCCTCCGTAAAGAGTAAGTAGCAAAGAACAGATGTGTAGTAGCTGCCATTGAGTAATAGTAGCTGCAGATAAGCAGAAGCTATCCTCCAAAGCCTGGAGGCATTGTGTTGCTGCAGCCCATCACTGATTTTAAGGTGGAAATGCATTGGTGCGGGAGGCACTGCACAGTGTTACCGGCAAGGTACTGTCCGAAATACAGCAGCTCAGTTAAAAACCTCACGCATGGTAAAAGTCTAAATATTCTAAAAAAGCGGGCAGGCAGAGGCCTGCCGTGGCTCGCAACTTGAACATAAATCTCAAAGGCGGTAGAGGCTAGTGCTATACGCAGCTGCCTTCCCACGGCAAAAGAAGGCCGCCTGGCATAAAGCGCTGTGTGGCCCGGCCCGGCTCGGCGCCAGGATTTCCGCGGGGAAGAGCCAGCTCTGCAACCGACTGGAGTTGCGGGACGTGCCCGGAGGCGGGCGGTGCCCCAAGCGAGCGTGGCCAGACCAGAAGAGGAACCAAGTCGCCTGCCTTTACGCTTCGTCTCTGCGGCAGAGTGAGCGCCGTCCGCGGCAGAACATGGAGCCGCAGACAGCGGCGAGCCGACGGTACGGCAAGGCCCGCGCTGCACCGGACGATGGGGAGATCGTGGGCCGCGGAGCTTCAGGCGCCGTCACCCGCCCGAGCCCCGGGCTGCGAGCGGCAGCTGCGAGCCCGCCCCCGGAGCCCCGCACACTGCGGGGAAGCCCTCGCCGCGATGCCGCGCACGCGCACTGCGGCCTCACTGCGTCGCCGGAACCGCCTGGCCCGGCGCCAGGGGAGCCCCGCGCGCCGGCAGCGGGGCTGCCCGGGCGGGGCGGGGCGGCGGCCGCGGCGAGCGACTATTTATAGCGCGGGAGGCTCCCCCGGCCCGGGCAGCGCTCTCCCGCGGCTCCTCGGCGTGCGTGTCGGGTCGAGCAGACGGCCGAGGGTTCCATGCGAAGCCGGTGCAGGGCGCAGCCGGCGCTTTGCGGGGAGGGCAGGAAAGAGCTGTAGCCGCGTCAGGGGACAATCCCAAGGCCGCGAGAGTAGAGTCCCCGAGCGCTGTTACATTTCATCGCGCTGAAGTCAGTGGTGGCTGTGGCCGTTTAGTACCTGGGGCTCTCTGTTTACCAGTGCCCTGTTCTCCGCTACGTAAAGGAGGCGCACGGACCCGGGGTCTGTCCCCGTCTGGCGCTATGGGCAGACCTCCGTCGGGAGCGGGCAGAGCAGGGCGATCCCGACAAGCCGCTGGAATCCGGAAGATTCCTCTTTTCCGGGAGCGGGAAGCTCCTGCCTTGGGCGCGCTGCCAGCACCCAGAAAACTCCACATCGAGGCTGCCGCGGGAGCTGCCGTGAGCGGCGCTTGGCTCCTCAGCGGAGACGCAGGGGAGGCGAGTAGTGCGAGCTGAGCAAACGGGGTGGGGACGAGGGGGACCTCTGCCCGCGAAAAAACGGCGGCGACGCCGGGGTCTGTCAGGTGCTCCCCGAAGCCCCTGAGCCACCCGCCCGGGCAGCAGCCTCACTCTTTCGCGGCCCGGGGCTTCCGCGCCCTTCTGTTGCCAGGGGGCGGGCGCGCGCCCGTCTGCAGACGGGCTCTGCGCCCCCCCCCAACCCGGGGCCGGAATCACCATATAAGGAACGGGAAGCCTCCGCCGGAATCGAGACTTATAAGGTTGTTTCCTAATATGGAAAGTACGGTGTGTGCTTCCGGCGGGCTGGCCGGGGCCGGCGGGGGCCGGGGACCCCGTCTCCCGGGACCGGCGATGCTGCGGCAGCGCTGCGGCGGCGCTGCCCATGGCAGGGGTCAGACTTGCACCGGGCGTAGGGCCCTCAGCCCGGGGCGGGCGGGGCCCCGCGGCCCGGCTTTCCCCGGTGCCAGGCTCTGACGCCAGGAGGGGTCCTCCGGCCCGCATCCATATAAGGGCTTCCTGCTTTCCATATATGGCCATGTACGTCAGGGGTAGGGCGGGCTGCGGTCGGTGAGACCCGATATATAGAGGCGGTGCTGGAGCGGGCGGGGAGCCGAGCGCTTCCAGCGGGCAGAGCCGGGGGGAGCCCCGGGCGGGCGGGCGGGGAGCCGGAAGCCGAGAGCTTTCAGCGGGCAGCGCCGGGGCGACAGCGGCGCAGGGCGCAGAGCAGGCGACGGCTGCCTCGCCGCAGCCGGCCCGTCCGCCGGCCTCGCGGCGGCAGCGCCATCACCCGTCAGAGTCGGAGCCCGGCGCCCTCATGGCCGCGGCCAAGGCAGAGATGCAGCTCCTGCCCCCGCTGCAGATCTCCGACCCCTTTGGCGCCTTCCCGCACTCGCCCCCTGCCATGGACACTCACTATCCCAAGCTGGAGGAGATGATGCTGCTCAGCGGCGGGGGTCCGCAGTTCCTTGCCCCGCCCGGGGCACCCGAGAGTGCGGGCTTCGGCGCCGCCGGGGAGCCCGGAGAGCAGCATTTCGAGCACCTCGCGGCAGGTAAGCGCGCTGACCTCGCCCAGGCGGGCGGGGAGTCCCGGTCTGCAGCGGGGGCAGCGACGCCTGCGGGAATTCCGCGCTGCAGCGTCGCCTGTGTCCCGGCGGCCGCGCGGGGGGATTCTCCTGTGTGCGTCAGCGGCTCCGGACTAGCTGCGGCTGGAGACCTGCCAGCGACGCTGCAATATGTTATGCTCAATTAGAAATTAACCAGAATCTGGGACTGCGCTGTGGGAGGGATGGCTCGCGAAGCACCGGCAGCAGCTGCAGTAACTGCTGGAATTAATCGCTATTCCTCTCTTTGCAGACACTTTTCCCGAAATCTCCCTGAACAACGAGAAAACCCTGCCAGAAACCAGCTATCCCAACCAAACGACGAGACTGCCACCGATAACCTACACGGGGCGCTTCTCCTTAGAGCCGGCCCCCAACAGCAGCAACCCCCTATGGCCAGAGCCCCTCTTCAGCCTCGTCAGTGGGCTGGTGGGCATGGCTAATGCACCTCCCACATCTACGCCTACTTCATCATCACCATCCTCCTCCTCGCAGAGCTCCCCACTGAGCTGTTCTGTCCAAGCCAGCGAGAACAATCCAATTTATTCAGCTGCACCAACGTTTCCCAATTCCAGCTCTGACATTTTTCCTGAATCCCAGACCCAGTCTTTCCCCAACTCCTCTGGACCCCCCATCCAGTATCCACCTCCAGCTTATCCGACTGCTAAAACCAACTTTCAGGTGCCAATGATCCCGGATTACTTGTTCCCTCAGCAACAGGGTGAGCTCAGTCTTGTTCCAGCTGATCAGAAGCCCTTCCCAGCTCTTGAGACCAGAGCACAGCAGCCTTCACTCACACCACTGTCCACCATTAAGGCATTTGCTACGCAGACTGGCTCCCAAGAGCTGAAGACCCTCAACGCTAATTATCAGTCCCAGCTGATCAAGCCCAGCAGGATGAGGAAATACCCAAACCGTCCCAGCAAGACGCCTCCTCATGAGCGTCCCTATGCCTGCCCAGTGGAGTCCTGTGACCGGAGGTTTTCACGATCCGATGAGCTAACGCGGCACATACGCATCCACACGGGACAGAAACCTTTCCAGTGCCGCATTTGCATGCGGAACTTCAGCAGGAGTGACCACTTGACTACGCACATCCGCACACACACGGGAGAGAAGCCATTTGCTTGTGACATTTGTGGCAGAAAGTTTGCCAGAAGTGATGAGAGGAAGAGGCACACTAAAATCCACCTTAGGCAGAAGGACAAGAAAGTGGAAAAGGCAGCTCCAGCCTCAACTGCTTCCCCAATTCCTGCCTATTCATCCTCTGTGACTACATCCTACCCTTCCTCCATCGCCACCACTTATCCCTCCCCAGTGCGCACAGCGTATTCTTCTCCTGCTCCCTCTTCCTATCCCTCCCCTGCACACACCACATTCCCATCCCCTTCCATAGCAACCACTTACCCCTCTGGCACCACCACTTTTCAGACCCAAGTGGCCACTTCCTTCTCATCTCCAGGAGTCACCAGCAATTTCAGCTCACAGGTAACCTCTGCACTTTCAGACATGAACTCAGCCTTTTCTCCAAGGACAATTGAGATCTGCTGAGACTACTTTCTGGAACAGGAGAATTCATCTTTTCCATTGGTATTATCAGACATGGAGTCTCCAATTACTCCCACAACACCATACGTTGCAAGGCTATTTAGTTTAAACTTCAGCCGCCTGAATCGACTGCTGCTTAAGTTTTCCACCTCTGTTGAATGACTTAATTTGCATGGACTGTGGATATAAGTTCAATATAATTTCCCCCGTAAACAGTAGTCTTTTATTAGGAAGAAAGGACTTTTGATTAAGTATCTAGCTGATGTAAATTGTACATGTGCCATGGTTTTGCTTTCCTTTAGGTACTATTGATGTGGAAAAAAATCTTTGCATATTCATATTGTATAATTTGGAGTTTGCAGGGCCACATTTTGTAAATGTTAATCCTATTTCAGTGACAATACTATAATGCGTTTCAAACTTCTTTGGGAACAGCACTTACTGTATTTGAGCATGTTGGAGTGATGCTATGTAATTATCATCTGATGAGACACTCACATGTGGCAGAAGTTTTGTTTTAAAAGTTACAAGTCTTGGTGCCTTTTTGTGAAGCCTTGCTGACGTCATGCGTTTGTGTGAGTGGATGCTTTGCATCTTGCCTTAAAGTGGAAGGGATGTTACTCAAAGAATGTAAGGAAGAGCAGGGAATGGGTGGGGAGAGGAGCAAGAGAAAGGGCCAGGGGATGGAATGTAAGCAAAAACACCCAAACAACCAAACCAAACAACAACAACAAAAAAAAAAACCCCAAACCAACAAAACCCCAAACCAAACAATCAGAAAAACAACAACGACAACAAAACCCAACAAAAAAACCAACCCCCGACCCTCTCCCCCTCCACCTCTCAAAGTCTATTTTTGTTACAAAAATGTAAATTTATATATATATAAATATATATATTCAGGAGTTGGAATGTTGTAGTTACCTACTGAGTAGGCAGCAATTTTTGTATGTTATGAACATGCAGTTCATTATTTTGTGGTTTATTTTTACTTTGTAATTGTGTTTGTTAAAATGAAAGTGGCTGTTTGGCTTCTAAACACATTGAATGCGCTTTCCTGCCATTGGGATATTTGGTGTACAATACCCTTCAGAAAAAAAAATAAATAAAACATCAAATTGTGCAGACTTACACTTTTCTTGAAATTACTACTTAGGAAGACTGCACCACAGCAATCCCGACTCTTTTAGTTGCTTCAAAGCCAATACATAACCACTTGTCTCATGGGAAAAATAATACCTGTTTAAAGGAAGGAGACGAAATGAATCTTATGTCCAGTTGCTTGCAAAAATCATGGATGGCGGGCGGACTCATGTCCTCGCATTAGGTGCCTCACCACCTCTTTTGAAGTAGCCACAATTACTGTCTCCTGGTCTAGCCTTCCAGAATTTTGATTGTGCTAAAAATTAACCAAGTAGGCTGTCAAGCAATGCTTGATGAGCCTGAGGGTGCCCCAGGTTCTCCAGAGCATTTTGAAATGAGTAATTTTCATGCCTAAAGAGGAAAAAAGAAGATAGGTTGTCTTTGGTGCATTGTGTGAAAAGTGGTCCAAGTAAGGCAGTAGCAGTGCTTGGCTATACAGGAATGGAGGCCAGTGCAGCCTTGCTAGAGTAACAAAAAGGAAATAAATGCATGGGTCTTCTGCATCCACTATTTTCCTGGCCTTTGTCCCATAAAACGAAAACAGATTTCAGGGAAGAGAAATGCTTTATGAGAAAGCATTGCCCATACATTTTCTGCAAGATCTGTCGTTTGCTGTTGGCCTGAAAACAGGATTTCTGTTTCCTAAAAAGTTTGCTTCTAGTCCAATTAGTAGGATGAGTCGGTTTCAAGGAGTTTGTTCCCAAGGAAACAGCAGGTGTTGTCACTGGCGGGGAAAACCCTCCCCCCGCAGGAAGTGCAGCGGCGAGGAAGGAAGAGAAAACCTCTCGCTGTTGCTCTTACGCGCAGAAGACCCATTTGCTCGGAACTAAACCTCAGCTGTTTGTGATTTAAAGCCCAGTTCAGGCCTGACCACTAGCGACACGAACGGCCGCCCGGCTTGGCTCGGAGGAGAGCCCCCCCCGCCAGGCTCCAGCGCTCGCGCTGCCGCGCCAGAACCGGGGGCGGCCCCGCCTGAACAGAAGCGCCGTCCCCGCTGCTCCCCGCCCGGAACCGCACCGACCATATTTGGCATTTCCTCCATGCCTTTTATGGCTTTTCCGCGGCCCAAAAAAGGAGTTTCCTGCTCAGGCGTTCCGGGGCTGCTCCGCGCAGCCGCCGTGATGTCGCCGCGCGCTCCCCCTCCCCTTCCTCCCCCCCCCGCCCCCCCTCCCCTCGGGGCGGGCCCGCGCGGCGGCGGCTCGCGGTGGCTCGCGGTGGGTCACGCGCCTCCGCGCAGCGCCGAGCGGCGCGCGGCTCTCCGTGCGGCTCCCAGAGGCCGCTTGAGCACGGGCCGGCCCTCAGCGCTTCCTCGCTGCTGCTTACTGTTCGTTTCCGGTAGTAGGGACTGAGTCGCTCTTCATGCACGCCTCCGAAATAGGTAGGATACCGTCTAACCTGGGGAGTGCTGCAGAGGCCGGTGACCTTGTCCACCCAGGCTTTTGCTCTGCAGACCCTTTCCGTAAGCGACTGTTTATGTGGGGAAGTGTGGATAGTCCTCGACTAGGTGGCTGGTTTGCACTTCAGTTCCACTAGAGGAAAAATTATTGTTCGGTTTTCTTTTCCCTTAGAAGTAAGGAGCTAAAAATTAGTTCGAGCATACTCGGAGCCCAGTATCTGGTGCGGTACGCTATGTGGCTTGTTGCATTGTGTCCTTTTGTTGTCTAGAAATGCCACTGGAGACTTTCTGTAAAGCTGGTAAAATGAACTGTTACAGATGTTTCTGCTGTGACTGCGAACTGCTCTTACTGAGTAGCTCAATGGCCCTGACTGGAGAGATGAGACAACACGGAGAAAAGAGCTGTAGGCAGAGACTTTGTAAAGAGGTATGTGGTCATGGGCCTTTGTTTCCTTTAGGACTTTTCACTCGTACATGTCCAGACTTTGTGCATCTGAGCAAGACCTCGCGTAGGCCAAGAAAAAAACTTTGTAGGCTCTAAACTGGTAGCTGGCAGACTGAAGGTGATCCGAGCTGTGGCAGATGCCCTTAGAAGGGCTGTCCCCAAGTAGGTGCTCACCACTGTCAGGTTGGACTAAAGCTGAAAGTAGCGGCTGAAGGCTGGCTCATGAAGAGTGTCTTTGACCCGTTCTAAACCAAACTATTAACTAGGATTGACCCCTTCTAAAACAAACTGCACTGTTAACTAGGGCTAGCATATTTAGTGACTTTTTGGTGTAAGTGGCTGTTTATTTCAAATGTTTTCTGTTTGTGACACACTAGACTTTAGAATCCTGCAGAGTTTTGAGTGTAGATAATAAATTTATGAAGAGGGCTTGGTGGTGTGATTGTTGAGCTTAACATCCCATGTTTTTACCTGTGTACATTCTTGTAATGTAGCCCTAAAAAGTACTAGTTAAACCTAGAAAAGAGATTGCATGTTTTAAAGTGCAGAGAGACTCTACGATGAAATGTGAGATGCAGCTAAAGAACAAGAACTTTAAAAATAGTTAAGCTTCTCTGCTATAATCAAAGATCAGCCTTGACTGGTAGTCCAATGCTTTATGGTCTTGAATGAAACTCTGTCTTCTAAATAGCTGAGGCTTATGCTTATGCATAATCTCTAGCACTTTCTAGGCTTCAGTTTGTGATAATTTTTTGGCACTGTCATAACAAAAACGGTGGTTAAACAGAAGTGTTTTCAGTGTGTATATTTCACTTCCATAAATACAAACAGCATTATCAAAGTATGCTTTCTGATACTTTTTTTTTCTTTTAACAAGCATATAGGCTTATCTTTTTCTTTTGTGAGCTTTTCATACTCCATTTTTATATCTCCAAACACGAATGATGTTAGACAATAATACTACTGGTAAATGTTGATAGTTGAAAGTTCTGCTATTTGTGTCCTCTGTTAGGCTGACCTGGATAATATGATGTGACTTCTCTTATGCCAGCTGCTGTGACAGCGGGCTTCTCCTGTAGCAGTACAACTGTTGACCAGTAAGAGATCTGCGAACATCAGAGTCTGAGAGATGGGGAGAAAGAGTTTCAATTTGATCGGTAAAAGGCACAGAATGCTTTCATCCTTTTGGTAAGATGCAGTTACAACTTTAAAACAGACTGAGCATTACTTTTTATGTCTGTGGCTGTTTTTCAATCTGACCAGGGTAGTTGGGGATGGCTTTAGAAGCTCATGAAAACATGTTATATAATGAATATCTAAAATCTGTTTATCCTAATTACTGCACTTGTTTGACTGCACCGGTGTGTGTAGCTCTCGGGTTATCTACCGGAACGTGCCCAGCTAGGTAGCGAGTCACTGAACTGCCTGGTGCATTCTTACCTGTGACATTCTGTGAGCTTAGTGTGCAAACTGGACCTAGGTGTCTAGGTTTGCCTGCATTTACAGGAACTCTAGTCATAGCTGCTTTGAAATACTTTTAAACATACCTTAGCAAAATCTAAACATTAGTCAAAGTGTGATTAAGCTATGGAGTGAATGAGTTTAGTTTTACCTTTTTTAGTGCTTTTGACTATATTTTTCTTTTGAATACTTGAAAGAACACTGGAGCATAAGGAAATAAAGAGACAAGCTCGATTGAGTGAATCTTAGTACCAATTTCTTTGAACAGAATGTCAACAGTGGATCTTAGAATACTGTCTTAAAGGTTCCTTCCTAATTAGCCAGAGAATTGGAGTTGGAAATAGGACACAAAGTTGAAGGGAATGTGCAGCATCATCGTTTTGTTCTGAAGATACTTGCAGTTAAAGCTTTCGGACGTGAACCTTAGGTTCTCTTTGTGGAAATAAGTGTTCTGTAATTTTGCATGTGATTTTAAACATTCAATATACAAGACTAAATCTCTTGCTGGCTTTAGAGCATTGCATTGGAAGGCTGTGTGGTTTCTCTTCTTTTCCTGTTCTTAAATGAACTTAAAGTAACTTTAAAACAAAATAAATCAACTTTTTCTTCTTTTTTTTTTATTTTTTTTATTTTAGATGCTGGAAATGCCTCTCTGGACGTATGCTGAGCTCTCACTGCTATGGACTGTGCGGTCTTAATTACTGCAGGTTCCTGTTCTCACTGGAGAATTGGAAATGATTATTAATTAGACCACAGACGTGTTCTCTGAAACCTTTCCCTTTTTTCAGCCTTTAATTGTAGATCTTCTCTTTCTGCCTTTGAATTTACAGTGATTCTCTGATGTCGTTCACCTACCCAAATTCCTTGCAGCTCCTGGGGTAGAGAAAAGCTTCTGTGGCTGAGGTTCAGTGGGAAAATGATACTGTGCGTTCCACCTCCTTAATAAAAGTAACTGCTCTTTATATCTTAAAGCGTAGACTTAGTTGATCCTTTTTCGACAGAAAGTGGCAGGCTGAACTCAGCTGAATTACTGAACCATACTTTGGATAGTTGAATTTTTTAAAAGAAAAAAAAAAACCAAACCCAAACCCAGGCTTTTTGTCTGTGGGTTTCATTGGTATTGCTCCTTAATTGAGCCACACCTTTAAATTATGACGTGGGCGCTTTCTAGAAACAGTGTTCGGTACATTTTGCACTTTCTCATGGGACCTCCGGGCTCATGTTTTTCCATTGCTGAGTTAATTACGGGTCCAAGCAGACAGCGTCCCGTGCATCTGGTGCTCATTGATCTGTTTGTGATATTCATTTCATTTGGATGCAGAGTTGGGCTTTTGGGGCAGATGATGCCCCTCAAGCCATGAGGCTTGTTTAAACCTTGTACTCTACATTTTGAAGATCCAGGATGGGTGAGGCCTTCGTCTTGTTGCTGTATTAGGGAATAGCATTCAGGAAGTTCCTACAATATTCACATTGAAGTTGCAGTGTTTGAGGATATCGGTGTGATGGTTCTCAGGAATGAATCTTGCTCCCAGCAGTCTGTAGCATGGTAGCGTAGGACCCAAAAAAGTAGGGTGTGAGGGTCAGGGTGGATAGGAACACTTCCCCCACCAGAGAGAGTATATCTAAAGCAGAGAGTCAGAACCCAGAAGTGATGACCGATTGCCCCACCGCCAGACACCATAAACCAGAAGCAATGAATTGTAACCCCAGAGGGACTGCCAATACTCCCACAACCAGACAGAGCAATCTGCGACAGCTGCAGAAAGCATCTTTAAGATCTATCTCTGAAAACCAAATAAAATCACCTCAGAGTTTAGTTAGCAAGGTATAGGGGTTTGGAACTACTAGGTGAATACTTTTTCCATTAATTTGCCATAAATTTTGCTGAAAGTTCAAATAGGTTTCTTTACTGGTAATATAGGAGTATTAAATTCTGATTCACATTCTTTCAGCAATCCTAATGTCCGGAATTTATTGGTTATTTGCTCTATTCCTTTTCTGTCTTCCAACCCTAAAGGGTATTGCTTTCTGACTGGCCTAACTCCTGTCTGTAGTTCAATTTTAAAAGGGTGTGCCCATTTTGATCTTGACTGGTTATCAGTATCACATACTTCTGGGTACATCTGATTCAGTATTTGCTCTAAATAGTTACTGTTGTTTGTTGGTCTTGTGTCAATTTTCAGTCATAATGCTAAAATCAATTTGTCTTCAGGTACCCTAAATTTAATGTTTCCTTCCCCAAGCTCAATTGTGGCTTTTAAATTTTTAAGCAAATCCCTGCCTAGCAGAGATTTGGGTGAATTAGGTAAATAAAGAAACTGGTGTATTCCCATCGTCTCCCTGATTTTATATTTAAGTAGATTCAGGAAGAACTCATTTTCTGGCTGGTCAGTGGCTCTTAATACTTGAATGTTATTTTCATTTTTAGGTATCAATGCTTGATTTAAGACTGAAAGTGTGGCTCCAGTATCTACTAAAAATTCAACTCCTTTATCATTCCATGGCTGTATTTTAACCAGCGGGTCTGCTGCGGTAAGATCAGGTGGTCCCCCTGGTGGTCATTGTAATCTAGAGCGGCTGCAATAGTTTCTTGTACTTCGTCTGCTAACTACGGGCACTGGCGTTTCCAGTGTCCTTCTTTCTTACAGTATGCACGTTGATTCGGCCTCGACTTAATCTGTGGCTGATTTGAACCTCCTCTGCCTCTGGTATTTCTGCCTCTGCCTCACCCACACCCTCACGCCGGTGCTGATCCAGAGCTGCCAGTATGACTGCAGCGAGTTCTTTCCTCTTTTCTTGATCCCTATTATTGTACACCCTCTATGCTTCTCCCATTAATGCCTCTAATCTGTTTACAGGCTTCTTCAGCTTCTGAAGTTTCTGCCCAATATCTGGGCTAGATTGCTCTAGCATCAGGGAAACTAACCGTTGCTTTCCCATATCTGACAGGGGATCTAGGGTTGCTAATTTACGCATCGCTGCTTGGAGCCTGTCCACAAAGTCAGTGGGTGACTTATGCGGTCCATGTTTAACTGACCAATTAACTGCTTTTGGAATGGCATTTTCTAATCCAAATTTGACTAGTTCCCGGCACTTAGTTAACATTGTATAGCTGCCTGCATCGTTTAGGTCCGACAAAGGTTTTACAATAGGAAACAGCTGGTTCACTGTACCTTGGTAAGGCTCCACTAGCAATTTGTCCCTGCATGTGTGCTCTGGCCGTGTTTGTCACTAACTCTTCTTCTGTTTCTGTTAGGTCTGTCAGCATTAAATCAATGTCACCCCAATCTGGGTTTTGATTCCTGACCATGAACTCCATCCTTTTTGCTACTTTGCTAAGGTCTCTTCTATATTTCCTAACTTCTCCTGGCCAGCTGTTCGGGTCACTAGTAGAAAAGGGGACCTTTACCTGCACAGCTTCTCCTGTGGGACCCACCGCTTGCCTTAAGGGGGCTACCAGTGGCAAAGCTTTCCTGGTTTTACTCTTTGTACATGCTGTCACCAGGGTCCCTGAACTTGTCCGCTCACCGGGGTCATCCATCTCATCCTCACTACCACTCGGGCTTAATTGAGGAGGAGGAGCAGCCGGTGGGGAGCATACAGCTGGCCTGGTAAGTAAGTTTCAGACACCTATAACACTGTCTTCCTCATGCTTTTCTGCCTACTTCAAACATCTCTGCCCTATGTTACATACTGAACAACATCTCTATTTTCCACCTGATCTCTCTTTCCACGGCACGGACCAAAGGGTCTTGTGGGGCCAAATTGATGCCGCATTCCTTCTGCCACTCAGGTTTAATTTAAAATTCCATTAGAGAGCTGCTTTTCACCACTTTCCACTTTATACGAAGGCCACCACTGGATTACCTGTCTTCAGATTACCCCTTGGGATTCCTCCCAGATTTTTCCAATGTGCTAAAATACATCCCAGCAGACTTTTTAAAATAACATTTTTACTTCCTGTGTTAACCCATTTTAAATGCTATCCAAATTTCCACACTTGTCATTATGTATTAGTACTTCTCCTTTCTTTATCTTTATTCCCCATGGACTACACTTAACACACACTGGGCATCTCCGAGTCACCTGGCACCACTGTTCTCTTCTACAGTACTGACAAGCAACGTAAACAAAAGGATTTTTTGTTTACAAAAACAGTTCCACAGAATACATGAGGAATTGGGGTATGATAGGACATAAAATGAGTTTCCTAAAACACACAAGGGAAACAACTAATACTCTTACAACACAAAAAATACGGAATAACAAATACCACAGTCAAAACCCAAAATGCCAAGGTCAATACCAAAAGTCATCAGTCAAAAGACTTCTTCTGGGGACTCTAAGGCCTTGCATCAACTTCAGGAATTTCACCTGTAATACAGCACCCTGTGTGGAACGTCTTACAGGAGCTACTTAACCAAGACCTGAAACAGAATTCCAGAACGATCAACAAATACCTAAATTTCCTGCAGTCGGTTCTTGTCTACCCTCGCAGAGAGCCGGTGAAGCACGCAGTCCCTCCAGGAAATTCTCAGGGTGTGCCGAGGGAGGCCCCAGCTCCAACAGATCTCGCAGTCAAGCGGAGAGTCCCGTCCTGCCGTGAGGTCGCCAGACTGAAGCTTGAAAACTAGGCAAGAAAACAGTACTCGACAGCACAAGGCCTATAGAGCAGGTATTTGTTGATTCGATGCCAGGAGCGAGGGGGGGAATAGCTCCACCACAGACTCACTCGTCCATTCCTCGCACAGTACTAGCTTTTATACTTGTTTTATTTAATGTGCACATTACGCTTTCCTAACCTTCCTCTTGTAACATGTTTTCTAATTGCATGATTACATAAGCCTTATAACACATGGTGGTCGTTTTAGATGAAGGCTCGTAAATCGTTCTTGGGCTCGAACTTTTCACCTCTCTTTTCTGCATATGCTCTGTAGGATTGTCTGCTCAAATAGCCAGTTGTTAGTTTTTTGCCATTTGCGTGTTCTGCTAAATTTGCTGATTTCTAAAAAGTGCTCCATTAGTATCCTGTTACGAAGTAACTACTTCTTTCTGCACAGCTCCAGCTTTTACATCGCTCACACGCTTCTCTTACTGCCTAGGCATTGCTTTGCTGAAGAGTTTCTAAATGTGGCGGTGGGCTTTGCAGCAGCTGGAATTTCTTTCTGCTTCAGGAAGCGTCTCATCATATAGTCTGCAATTTAACAGTTCCTGTGCCAGGATAATTGTAGTGGAAGACAGCAAATGAAGCTAAGAGACTCAGCTAGGATGCCCCAGGTGCCTGCCAAGCACAGATTACGAAATACCAAACCCCCAGGTTGCAAAAACACTAAAAGCTCATGTTACAAAAGACAAAAAAAAGCCTACAAAACACTAGGTTCCAAAATATCAGAGTAACCTAGGTTCGAAATACTAGAAACCCAAATTTTAAAGTATCAGAAAACCAGGTTTCAAAATCTCAGTTTTAAAATACTGGAACACCAAGTTCCAAAATACCAAAAAAACCCAGTTTCAAATTACCAGAACAGCAAGTTCAAAGTAACCCACTTTTAAAATACTAGAACAACAAGTCCAGAAATACCAACATAACCCAGTTTCAAAATACCAGTTTTCTTCTCTGAAAAGCTTTCCCTGATGACCATCAATACATGCATTTATTTTCATCATTTAGCCAGATATAATAAAAATTTTACTTTAAAAGCAAACATCTGTAGTAGTTTTCTGCTTAGATTGTGTCTGTGAGAGCTGGATTTTGGGCCGGAGAGCTGCGGTCGAGAGCAAAGGATGGAGTAAATCTGTTCCCTGCAGATGCCGAGGGAAAGACTGAGAAGGCGTTTGGCGTTTTTTGTCTGTTCTTATTGGGTTCGAGGCAGGGTTGGTTTTTTTTTTTTTCCCTCCTTTCGCGTTGTCGGGGGGGCATTGATTCTGGAGGGTTTTTTGCCGGGGGCGGCTCCCGTTGCGGTGGCAGCTGCCGGTTTTTGCCGCCTTCCCCGGCGGCAGCGCCGCGGCGTGGGGTGGGGCGGGCGGCGGTGCTGCCACCCTGTGGGCAGAGCGCGGTAGTGCAGGCGAGCGGCGCTCGGCGGCCGAGCGGCGCTAGGCGGGCACGCCTCTGTGCGGCGGCGGGCGGCAGGGCGGGCGCGGCGTGTCGCGGACGGGCTTGACCTTCTCAAGATGGCGGCAGAAAAGGCGGGCAAATCGGAGGACCGCGGTCCGTCTACTGGACTGCCCGCACGGAACACCGACGCCGGCGCGGCCCGAGCGGGATTTTCTGCGGCGCTTCGGGTACCGTGGAGACGGGCTGTGGGCTCATCAGCGCCGCGGGCGGGCGTATTTCGGCGGGTTTGTGACAGGCATTGGCGCTAAACGCCTATCTCCCTGCCGAGGTCCCCTCCTCGCCGCCCTCTTGAGCGTGGCGTGTCGCGGACTGGTTTGACCTTCTCAAGATGGCGGCAAAAAGGGCGCGCAAATCCAGCTGAGCCGAGTGCAGCCGAGTGCAGCCGAAGAGCCGAGCGTAGCCGGGCGTAGCCGAGAGTAGCCGAGTGCAGCCGGGCGTAGCCGAGTGCAGCCGGGCGTAGCCGAGTGCAGCCGAAGAGCCGGTAATAGCCGAGCGTAGCCGAGTGCAGCCGAAGAGCGGGGCATAGCCGAGTGTTGTCGATAACAGCCGAGTGTAGCCGAAGAGACGTAATATAGACTACAGACAGCACTACGCATCCATAGACATTTTAAATGGGAATGGCAATGTAAAAACATGGCATGTTATCAAACTAAAATGCTGTTTAAAAGAAAGGGGTTCTTTTTGGCTTGCATTTGGGTAGAGGCAGGGGTTTTACTTAAATCATAATAGAAGTGCCGTGCCTCTCCCGTCTCGTCCCCTTTCGTCCTGTCCCGTCTCCCCGCCTCCCAGCCATACCAGTGTAAATAAGCAAAACAGAGATATAAATATGGAAATGGGAATATAAATATAGGATATAAAATTGAAATAAAATAAATATAAATAAAGAGAACATGCAACATAAATAATTTTGTATTATATCAGGAAGATATAATGTTTTATGTCCATTAGATGTTTATGTAAAATATAGAAATACAGATTACAAACAGCAACGTCAACGATGTAAAAATAGGAATATAGGTAGCATGTGGGGTTCCAGGGGAGAGTTTTCAACTTTCCCCTTTTACTGTGTCAGTCCCTCCCCAGAGCCTCCAGACCCTCCACAGCACTCCCAGAAAAGAGAGGGGTTATTAGGAGAAAAGGGGTTTAAATGGAGGGGAAAAGCTTCCCTTTCCCCTATTTTTTGTGTTCAAATTGTGAGGGAATCTGCTTCCACTGCAATTTTAATGGTCTCAGTTGAAAGCATCCTGCCTTTTCTATGCTGTTAGGGGGGCTAATTTACAGGGAGTCCCCATTTTCCATTATTTTCCAGTTTAAATAGAAGGGGAAAACCTTAACGATGTTTTTTATGGGTTTGATTTAAGGGTAACCGCCCTCTTTTTTGTTTTCCTAAGGCTTAAACTGAGGGGGATGCCCAGCTATCTCTCCTTCTTAAGGGTTTGGATTGAGGGAAAAATCCCTATTTCTTTCATCACTGGAGAGATTTACAGTAAGAAAACCTGCTCTTTTCCCGATATTTTAGGGGATTAAATTAAAGGGCAGAAGGCATTTATTTGCCATTGTATCAGTTTCAGTGGAGGCAACTGCCCCATTTTCTCATTTTAAGGGGTTCACTTGAAGGAAGCTCTGCCTTTTTCAGCATTTTAAGGGTTTAAATGTGCATTTCAGGGCACTTCTTTCTGTGCCCTAGGACCAGATATCTCAGAGAAGGGTGAGCCTGGCACGTACCTAACCCTTACACTGCCCTGGAGGCTATTATTTTTCTTATTTTTGTTTATAATGTAGATAGCCCTAATTAGAGGTCCCAAGCAGACTTAGACAATTCATATCATTAGTATTCTTCTCCACCCTACTTAGTCACATGTGAAATAATATTTAGTAGTCACTAAAGAATAATTATGTCAGTTGACAGCAAATTACCCAATTTGTCTGGCTGTGCTACCTAAACACAAAGTTTTATTTCTCACCAGTTTTCCGCCCTTTTGCTCCAATTAGTTGTAGCAAAAAAGAAAGCGTTGTCATTCCTCAGAAGAGTTTACTCCTATATCAAGCCCTTTACTCCCCTTGAATTCAAGGCAGAGGAGCCAAACAGCTGTAGCTGCTCTGAGGGCTTTTATACCTGGTGGGATTTGCCCCCTCCCTTTTCCTGGGTGCCATGGGAACGAGAGGCGGGCACCATCAGGGGTATATTAACCCCAGCTTTTGCAGAGGGGCTTCATTCCCTCTCTGGGATCTGCTGGGGTAAGAGCTTTCCTCTCATTTCAGTGAAGAGACTCTTTCAGCTTATCTTAGCTTGTTTCCAGCAGGTGCTTTTAGGCATCTAAAGTCATAGAGGCTTTGAAGATGCTGTGAAGAATTCAGCATTGAACACAGGGAGTATTTAAGCTCATGATTTTGGGTTGTGTGTTTTTAGGGGTGGAAAAGTTCTTTTGTAGTTTCTGGTTTTGTTCTTGGTTGTTTTTAGGTTGGAGGAGGAGTGCAACTTCCGGAAAATCCAGATTGTGTGAAGTGCAACACTTTTTGTGGCAGATTCATCACATCACAAAAGGGATCTGCCCAGTGTCAAAGATGATGCTTGAGATTGAGACTACAATTAAGTTGAGGATTGTGACTAGGAGCAGGAGGGTGAGGATGTATCTGGTTAGGAGTTATTGTGGGGGGTGGTGGGGGGTTTTGAAGGCAGCAAGGTGAGAAATGGTGTCTATTTGAGGGCCCCCCCAAGGCTTTTCACAAGCGTAGCAGAGGCATTCACATGTCTTACGGCACACAAGCACACTGCAGTCACAGAAATGCCATGTAACTTTGCCTTTCTCTAACCCAGGTGCCACAGCCTTGGACTCAGGATGAAGCTGGAGACTCGAGGACCCAGGCACACTCAGGAGAGGGCAAGTAGCTGATTTTCTGGGATTTGGCCCATATATCACTGAACTCATACATTGTTTCTGGTTTTCTTTATTGTAGTTGACCAAGAGGCTGACAGGGATCACAGGGCCCTCTGAGGCAGACTCATTTCAGGTCCAACGTGGATTCACCTCACCGGTCATCCAAAAGATAAGTTGGGGGGCCACAGCCTGGAGATGGGATGATAGGAGAGTAGTGGCTTGGAAATTCCTAGACAGATTTAAAAATTTGCAGAGGGTGAAGAGATGTCCTCTAAGGGGCCCCGTGGAACAGCTAAAGGGAGAGACTCTGCTTTCGATTGCAGCTGTAGGGTATGCGGTGCAGAACAGTTCTGGTCTGTGTTGTGTTGTTCGGTGTCCTGTGTTACCTAGTGTGTCTTTGGGGTCCCTTTGATCCAATATCTCTGCCTTCTCCCCTCGAGGCCCTTAGCAAAACCATCAGCTGTCATGTCTAGGTTCTCGAACGCTGGCACTTCTCAGCAGGATGCCAATATCATTTGTTCTTTTACCGGCGGGCTCAGCCGCATCTCGAGTCACATCTCCAAAGCATCGAGTCAGACGTCTTTTGAGGCATTGTTCCTGGCTGTATCAGCATCCATCCTTTCCAGCCGTGAGCTGTAAAGTCCTGGGGCACGTAAGATTGCACGATATGGAGAACATTCTAAACATATCATTGTCTCACAGCCGCCTTGATCATCGTGACCAACAGGTCTTATAACAGGTCACTCTGTTCCAGTCTTCTGCTCCTTAGAGGAGCTGCCTCCATCCACTGTCCCCTGAGCATCAGTCATCTCTTTTGGCATCCTCGTGGTCCTTGCCACTGCTTATTCTTCCCAGGAACTCTTTTCTCATCATTGTGTCACACTTTGTAGTATAAAGTGATGTTTGTGTTTAGAGATCCCATTGTTTGTCACGTCCTGTCCTGTGTCACGGGTGTGTGCACATATTTGTGCCGGAGCCGCTCTGCCCCGCTGCGTAGCCTGGTGCGATAGGACCAGTCCCGGGGACTTGAACTTTGTAGCGTGGGCTGTAGTTGGACTCTAGGTGGTATTCCTAGATTGACATAAGATGTTTGGAGCTGTGAAGGTATCCTGCAGACCTTTGACTTTTGTTCTAACTTTCTTTCAGATCCAGAAGGATAGAATCCATGGCGGAGCACCCCATTCCGGGTGCAGAGGTTCGGCCGAGCAGGTCAGTCACGGTTTGTGTTTGCAGGGGAAGTGTAAATGGTGACTCTGTTACAGCACTGTTCTTTCTTTATTTTTAGGAAGTCAAGCCGGATAGCAGCAATCAAGTTGAAGAGGGCAAGGTGAGCAGTGTGCAGTGGACAAAAGCAGTTGTTATTGCTGAGGTCTCAATTTCTGTTGCAACTGTAAGCGTCCATTCTCGTTTGTGTGCTTTAGGCAGTCCACTCGGAGTATGCCAGGCCCCCGTCACCAGCCACCTGATGGACCGGGTTTGCTGCTTTTGTGAGCCCTGTGGACGTCCGACAGGACTCGGTGATGAAGCCTTTGCTTTTTCTGTTTAAAGGTGGCACCTGGGTAGCCTTTGACAATGGTGGAGGAGTTGCAGTGAGTCAGGGAAGCGGGGAGGAGGAGCGAGGGTCCACTCAGGTTTCAGCAATGCCACATCATCTCATCTGCTCTTAACCCAGGCAGACCCTGCGACGACAGCGTGGCCTCCGTGCACGGCGCAATCGTGCCGCACGAGGACCCGGGCATTCTTAGGAGAGCGGTGAGTAGCAGAATTGTTGGGTTTGGCCGACGTGCCTCCAAGATCACACAGTGATGCTCTGTTTTCTTGACTGTAGGAGACTACGAGACAACAGCCCAGTGACAGCAGGAACTTCCCAGATGGCGAGGCAGCCTTCCTTTGCACCTGACACGGACCCGGTTCCCCAGATGTCAGAGATAAGTAGAAGGCTGTGACCCAGACAGGGGATGAAAGCGGGGTGCTGGGTCGGAACTCACCAGGAGGAGTTTTTGAGTCTGCTTTGGAGGTGGGGATGTGGAAGAAGCGGCCCCTTAGGCCACTGAATGGGAAAGTGTCACTTGTGATCACAGTGCTGAGGTGCGCAGGGCAGAGCAGTCCCGGTGCGTCTCGTGTCACTTGTCTGTCGTGCATTATGTGTGTTTGGGTGTCTCAGGTCTTTTTCCTTAGCCCTTTGAGGGGCCTGTCAGAAACCCATGCATCATTCTTAGCATCTGTGATCTCAGAGTTCCTTAGCCTGGCACCGATGCCATAGAACTTTTGACTTGGGAGCTCGGACAGGCATCAGAACTGCCACTCTTTTTAGAAGCATCCGGTCAGATG
Source organism: Motacilla alba alba (assembly GCF_015832195.1). Lineage (NCBI taxonomy): Eukaryota > Metazoa > Chordata > Aves > Passeriformes > Motacillidae > Motacilla > Motacilla alba. The sequence goes on from NC_052028.1 coordinate 18,315,059, forward strand.
TCTTTTCAGGTCTTGTTCTGAGCTGTATGGACAGCTGTGCCCCGCGGGATCCATTGCGGCAGATGAGGACTCGTAAGAATGTGAGGACTGGTAGAGGATTCTGACCATAGGATTCACAGGCATCCATCTTTGCAGTTCTTGGAATAAATATTTCAGTTAGCATCTTCTTCCTCCAGGGTTCTCTGAGCTTCATCAGCTCGCCATCGCCCTCTCCTCGGTCATCTCATATTGCATTCTTTTGGTCCTTGCAGTCATTCTTCTTGCCAAGAGATTTCTGTCCCTGTTGTGTCCCCCATTGTTTGTCACGTCCTGTCCTGTGTCACGGGTGTCTGCACATATCTGTGCCGGAGCTGCTCTGCCCCGCTGCGTAGCCTGGTGCGATAGGACCAGTCCCGGGGACTTGAGATTTGTAGCGTGGGCTGTAGTTGGACTCTAGATCGTATTCCTAGATTGACACAAGCTGTTTGGAGCTGTTGAGTTATCCTGCAGCCCTTTGACGTATATCCTAACTTTCTTTCAGGTGCTGATGCATTATATCCTGGTCAGAGCGCCCCATCCCGGGCTTGTGGGTTCCCATGAGCAGGTCAGTCACTGTTTGTATCTGCAGAGGAAGCATAAATGGTGACTATGTTACAGCACTGTTCTTTGTCTTTATTTTTAGGAAGACAAGCCAGGGAGCAGCAGTCAAGGCCGAGTGGGCAAGGTGAGCATTGAGTAGTGTACAGAAGTACTTGTTATTGCTGAAGTCTCACTTTCTGGTGCAACTCCAAGCCTCCATTCTCATTTGTTTGCTTTAGGCAATTGACTCGGCAGATGTCCAGCCCCTGTCACCAGCCAGCACATGCACCGGGTTTCCTGCACATGTGGGCCTTGTGGAAGTATTACAGGACTCTGCGATGAAGCCTTTAAATTTTCAATTTCACTGTCCTATCTTGGTAGCCATCAGGACAGGCCAAGGAGTTGTGGTGAGTCGGGGAGGTAGGGAGCAGGAGCGAGCGTCCGTTCAGGTTTCAGCAATGCCAAATCAAGTTGTCTCCGCTTAATCTAGGCAGACCCTGTGACAACGGCGTCAGCCTCCGAGCACGGCCAAAGCGTGCGGCCTGAGGTCCTGGGCATTCTTAAGAATGTGGTGAGTAGCAGACTTGTTTGGTTTTGGCTGATGTGCTGCTAAGCTTGTGCACTGATGTTTGGTTTTCTTTCTCTTGGCAGAGTAAGATACGACAGCCCGGTGCCAGCAGGGACTGCTCAGATGGCGAGGCTGCTTTCTTTCGCACCTGACACAGATTGGCATGCCCACCTGTCTGAGAGATGAGTAGAGGGCTGCGACCTGCAGAAGGGATGAAAGTGGGGTGCTGGGCTGGGACTCACCGGGAGGGATTTTTGAGTCTGCTTTGGAGATGGATGTGGAAGAAGTGGCCCCTTAGGCTATGTAAAGTGAAAGTGTCACTTTTGATCACAGTGCTGAGGTGCTCAGGGCAGAGCAGTCCCGGTGTGTGTTGTGTCACTTGTCCGTCGTGCATTATGTGTTGTTTGGGTATCCCATGTCACAGGTCTTTTTCCTTAGCCCTTTGAGGGGCCTGTCAGAAACCCATGGATCATTCTTAGCATCTGTGATCTCTGCGTTCCTTGGCCTGGCACCGATGCCATAGAACTTTTGACTTGGGAGCTCGGACAGGCATCAGAACTGCCAGTCTTTTTAGAAGCATCCGGTCAGATGTCTTTTCAGGTCTTGTTCTGAGCTGTATGGACAGCTGCGCCCCACAAGGATCCATTGCGGCAGATTAGGAGTTGTAAGAATGTGAGGATTGGTAGAGGATTCTGACCACAAGATTCTTGGACATTCATCGTTGCAGTTTCTTGGAATACATCATTCAGTTAGCATCTTCTTCCTCCAGGGTTCTCTGAGCCTCATCAGCTCACCATCGCCCTCTCCTCGGTCATCTCATATTGCATTCTTTTGGTCCTTGCAGTCATTCCTCTTGCCAAGAGATTTCTATCCCTGTTATGTCCCCATTGTTTGTCACGTCCCGTCCTGTGTCACAGATGGGTGCACATATTTGTGCCGGAGCTGCTCTGCCCCGCTGCGTAGCCTGGTGCGATAGGACAAGTCCCAGGGACTTGAAATTTGTAAGGTGGGGTGTAGTCAGGCTCTAGATGGTATTCCTAGTTTGACACAGGATGTTTGGAGCTGTGAAGTTCTCCTGCAGCCATTTGACTTGTCTTAACTTTCTTTCAGATGCAGCAGGATAAAATCCATGGCAGAGCATCCCATCCTGGATTAGGGGGCTCCCCATAGCAGGTCAGTCACAGTTTGTGTTTGCAGGGGAAGTGTAAATGGTGACTCTGTTACAGCACTGTTCTTTGTTTTTATTTTTAGGAAGTAAAGCCAGATATCAGCAGTCAGGTTGAAGAGGGCAAGGTGAGCAGTGTCCAGTGGAATGAAGCCTTTGTTAGTGCTCAAGTCTCACTTTCTGGTGCAGCTCTAAGCCTCCATTCTCGTTTGTGTCCTTTAGGCAATTCACTCGGAGTATGCAAAGCTCCCGTCACGCACCGGCCGATGGACTGGGTTTGCTGCTCTTGTGAGCCCTCTGGGAGCCTTACAGGACTCGGTGATGAAGCCTTTGCCTTTTTTACTTAAAGGTGTCATCTGGGTCACCTTTGGCAACAGCCATGGAGTTGCGGTGAGTCGGGGAAGCAGGGAGGAGAAGGGAGGGTCTGCTCAGGTTTCAGCAATGCCACATCACCTCGTCTCCTCTTAACCCAGGCATACCCTGCAACGACGGCGTGGCCTCCGAGCGCAGCAAAAGCATGTGGCCCGAGGAGCTGGGCATTCTCTGGAGAAGGGTGAGCAGCAGAATTGTTAGGTTTTGGCCGACGTGCTGCCCAGATCATGCATTGATGCTCGGTTTTCTTTAATGTAGCCGTCTAAGAGACAACGGCCCAGTGACAGCAGGAACTTCCCAGCCAGGAAGGCTGCCTTCCTTCACACCAGACATGGATCGGCATCCCCAGATGTCTGAGATAAGTAGAGGGCTGTGACCCAGAGAGGGGATGAAAGCAGGGTGCTGGGTCGGGACTCACCGGGAGGAGTTTTTGAGTCCGCTTTGGAGACGGGGATGTGGAAGAAGCGGCCCCTTAGGCCACTGAATGGGAAAGTGTCACTTTTGATCACATTGCTGAGGTGCTCAGGGCAGAGCAGTCCCGGTGCGTCTCATGTCACTTGTCTGTTGTGCATTCTGTGTGTTTGGGTATGTCATGCCTTTTTCCTTAGCCCTTTGAGGGGCCTGTCAGAGACCCATGCATCATTCTTAGCATCTGTGATCTCTGCGTTCCTTGGCCTGGCACCGATGCCATAGAACTTTTGACTAGGGAGCTCAGATAGGCATCAGAATCGCATCTCTCTTTAGAAGCATCCGGTCAGATGTCTTTTCAGGTCTTGTTCTGAGCTGTATGGACAGCTGCGCCCCGCAGGATCCATTGCGGCAGATGAGGACTCGTAAGAATGTGAGGACTGGTAGAGGATTCTGACCATAGGATTCACAGGCATCCATCTTTGCAGTTCTTGAAATATATCATTCAGTTAGCATCTTCTTCCTCCAGGGTTCTCTGAGCTTCATCAGCTCGCCATCGCCCTCTCCTCGGTCATCTCATATTGCATTCTTTTGGTCCTTGCAGTCATTCTTCTTGCCAAGAGATTTCTGTCCCTGTTGTGTCCCCCATTGTTTGTCACGTCCTGTGTCACGGGTGTCTGCACATATCTGTGCCGGAGCTGCTCTGCCCCGCTGCGTAGCCTGGTGCGATAGGACCAGTCCCGGGGACTTGAGATTTGTAGCGTGGGCTGTAGTTGGACTCTAGATCATATTCCTAGATTGACACAAGCTGTTTGGAGCTGTTGAGTTATCCTGCAGCCCTTTGACTTTTGCCTTAACTTTCCTTCAGGTGCAGAAGGATTCCCCTGAGCAGGTCAGTCATCGTTTGTGTCTGCTGGGGAAGTGTAAATGGTGACTCTATTGCAGCACTGTTCATTGCCTTTTTTTTTTTTTGTTTCTTTTTTAGGAAGTTATGCCAGAGAGCAGCAGTAAAGTTGAGGAGGGCAAGGTGAGCAGTGATCAAAAGATGCCAGCATTTGTTATTGCTGAGGCCTCAATTTCTGGTGCAACTCTAAGCATCCACTGTTTTTTTTGTTAGGTGGTCCACTTGCAACTTCTCCCGGCCAAGGATGCCCGATGCCAGGTGGGTGCAAGCTTTAGGTATAGGTGTGGCATACTTGTCAGATCAGGGAGGTTGTGTTTTCCCAGTATCTTAGCATCCTTTTTTGCTTTGTTTCCTTACAGGTGCTGTCACTGCCCTAGGTGTGCCATGGAACAGAGGCAAGCGGGTGAGTTGGTGTTTAGGCAGGATGACTCACGGGTGAGCGTTCCGTAGCAGCACGCTAAGCGTGTACCTTTTCTTTTTGCAGGTATCTTTGGGCCAGCCTCTGGAGTCAAATCAA